>NW_025936785.1:0-1588 GCF_000764305.2 Hyalella azteca | reverse complement strand
ATAGGTAATCCTGAATTTATATAATATGATAATACTGAACATAGATTATGAACATATAAGTTGAAAGTGGCCGAAATTCATCAAGTAATTAAAAGCAGAGTATGACTTGACCTCGAGACGTAGTAACAACGTGAAAATTATTCTGTTTGATTTTATATTCGCCGAGGGCAACTCAAGAGCCACCCTATAGCGATACTCAAAACTGTCGCCAAGAGCGTTGCATCTCCAGGTAGGCATAACTGTGCACTGCGACTGTCTATATATAAGGTTCCCCTAAAACTATTGTTTTTCTGTTGCAGCCATCACTCAAATACGGTCTGCAGCTAGCTTAGCAGACAAAGGTGGCGGCCTCGGTCCATGGGCCGAGAAATAACGGCCCCCCGAAGCTTTGAATCGTTCATGCAAATGAGACTCGTGCATCAGTACGGGCAAATCTTCCTGTGCTGAAGTGTTGTGTGAATTCAGCAACACTTCAGATGAAACGGCGTCATATTTAAGTACGGCAAACAGTAACAACATAGCTGCGACATAGACATAAGACAACACGAGAGACAATGAAACGTTTAGTGATTATAAAGCCAATAGTCAAAGCATTTACGTACCAAGCACCGCATAACAATTATCATCGGTACCATCTTCTATACGGTCTCTGTCATCATCAGTAGCGGCACGGCAGCTGGAAGTAACATCATCGACGGTAATTACGACGCGTTCAGTTCGAAGTACGATGGTTATAAAATTTTCGTCAGCCAGACCTTGAGCTTCATACGAGTTGAGGCTACGGTTATGAAGACAGCGCTACTACGCAACAAGACGGTCGCGAGTACGATTGGCTATGGTGCGATACGACGTCTCAAAATAAGACGACCGCGTGCGCTAATCGTGCTACCATTGTACGAGATTGCTGCACGAATCAACGTTTCTGGTCAACTAGGAGGTTCGCGCGATGTGAGGGTGTTCAGCTCGGATTGTGATCGGATTGCTGTTTTCCGTACAAGTTATTTTAGTAACGTAGGATGTGCACTTTGATTCTAGTTGAATATTGAGTGTCCCCGTGTTTCATTGAAACCTTCTCCTGTACTAATTTGGCGTGGCCTATAAATACAAGAACTTTAAACTCTACGCGTTTTCCTTTAAGGAAATCCAAAGACGCTACGGACATGGGGCGATCTGAAGAAATGGAATCAAAGTACAGAGCAATATTATATTAAGTGAAACGAAGAAAAGCATGAATACAAACAAATCTCTATACTTTATTACTAAACAATGTCACTTGTTTTGAGATTCAACCAATCTTGGATAAGGAAATACATCTCTTTTTTAATCTGAATTAATTGTATGATCTCAAATTTATTCTCTATTAAAATTTAAACAAAAAATACGACAGATGAACGGTATTCTATCTGATAATTCTCTGGGGTTATCACCCACGCCATAGTGCAACTGTAACTTGACTCATTGTCATGTTATGAATGTTGGAACGAATGTGGAACTCAGGCAGCTAGGAGCGGCTTATCAGGCAGCTAGGAGCGACTGATCAGGCAGCTAGGAGCGGCTGTCGACAGAAAAAATCGTTCATAGTGTGAAA
>NW_025936784.1:73511-76091 GCF_000764305.2 Hyalella azteca | reverse complement strand
GAGTGACAGAATGCGTATTTTTGTGAAATCACGGACGGACAGACAGACGGACGGAGAGACGGACGGACATGACGAGCACTATAGCGCCTTTTTTCATAAATGAGAAAATGCGCTAAAAACAAAAATTGAAATAAATGGAGAGAAAAACAGAGGAGTGAGTGGGAGATTTTTAACAGGGAAATTATTTGTAACCACATTCACTGTTATTACTGCAATTCCCGTTGTTAATATAGTTATTACAATCACTGTTATTACAACAGTAACTGTTGTTACAGTTACTGTAGAAGTACAGTAACTACATTTATTATTACAACAACTTATTAGATTATTAGTTATTATAAAGTTATTATTACTACATCATTAAAACATCTTACATTTTTTTCAGCAATCGAGGGATTATGCAAGCTGAGTAGAAAATTTAAAGTGGACGGGGAAAAATTGAGGGGAAGAGAGTGGATGTTGGGGTAAACGGGGAGGAATGCTGTCGTAAACGAAATAAAATGTTAAATATTAATTTTAGGTTTTGGAGGTACGTCCCCAAACTTAAAATTCCCCAAGGTGAGGGTAGCGTGAGGTGAGGGTAGCGTGATGTGAGGGTAGCGTGAGGTGAGGGTAGCGTGATATGAGGGTAGCGTGAGGTGAGGGTAGCGTGAGGTGAGGGTAGGGTGAGAGTAGGGTGAGGGTACAGTGAAATTAAAGCGAGGGTAAGTGTAAGTATGTCTGATTGTAGAGTCTCTAAATTCAGTATATATTCCATGTATCAATGTCAATACATAATTAAACCCTTTGGACCGTTTAATAATTCACATGCAATTTGCAGTTATCATTAATTTTCGTGGCTTAAACAAAATCGAGTTTCGTTAACCTGCTTCTTATAACGAATTCGTGCGCCGGTCATGCAAGTTTGCGTATAAAAAAAGCATTGAACTTATCCACGATTTCTTCATATTTTATACGAAGCTTCCACGCTATTTTGTGCAGTTTTCAATATATATTTTATGGCTCTATTTAGTTAATATTAAGAAGGCGAAAAAACCCAAATCGATGGTCGCTGCCATCTTGCTTCATTAATTATTTGATAGCGACGATCGCCGAACGAATAGAAACGTTCAAAATGAATACAATTTTATAATAATTGTAGCACGAGCTATGCGAGGTCAATTATTAGTGAAAAAAGCAAATTAATTTCATGTAAAAAGTAAAATAATCGTAGATTATTAGTCATTGTTATTGGAAAAATTGTTAGACTTGTGATTTAGCATTGGTGAATATTCTGCGTTATAGTTATAAGTCCAGAATATTATGTAAATGAAATATTTTGAATGAAATACCAATTTATTAGACTGAATATTATATCTTGCAATAAATTGTTTAAAAATATTCAGACGTTTACATAGTTGTGATAAAATCAGCGTTTTATGGAAGAATGTTAAGGAATAATATTCCCAAGAAAAATATTAAAATTTTCTTCTAATTCATATCAATAAATGAATATTTAACGAATAAAACATTTGTATTTTCATGAATATTCGAGGCGAATTCCACTCTGTATATTCTTGTCGGAATTCCAGGTATCCTGAATAAAGAATTCAGCCTTTACTGTATTCCGTATATAAATTGTAATACGTCTTGTATTATGCATGAATCAATTAAATTTGATGTTCTCAATACATATGCACGTAGTAAAATATAAATATCATTTTAATGAATATCATACACATCGTGCCCTATTCATACTGTTTTATTCATACTGCTTCAAGCAAATTTTTTTCGGCAAATCATCTATTTGGAATACTTTAGATTGAATATTTTCCCTTAAATGTATTAATTGCTGAATAGTGTATATGATATATTTTATTTACATATGGAGATCAATATTATTGTTCCATACAATTTGAGATACTATATATTGAATATTTTTCCTTAAATGTATTATTTGCTGAATAGTGTATATAATTTATTTGTATATGGAGATCAATATTATTGTTCTATACAATTTAAAATACTATAGATCGAATATTTTTCCTTAAATGTATTAATTGCTGAATAGTGTATATAATAATAAATTTTATTCATATATGGAGATCAATATTATTGTTCCATACAATGAATAATTTCGCTTTCACATTGCGTTATATTTCGACCCCGACAAATGAATATTGTGAATGTTATTGACTCAACATTCTATTCAACACTTGGTGCAGAATTGTGATGATATTTCAACGTTGAGTATTGCGAAGTTATGAATATAGAAGGTTTTAATATTAATATAATAATTATTATTACAACGTTCCAATATTGGCTTAGCTTACAATGCAATTATTTTCGTACACGCACTTTATGAATCTAATATTCAAGGTTAATATTAGTGATGAATGCAATGTTAATATTAGTGATGAATGCAGGTTAATATTAGTGATGAATGCAGAGTTAATATTAGTGATGAATGCAGGGATAATATTAGTGATGAATGCAGAGTTAATATTAGTGATGAATGCAGAGTTAATATTAGTGATGAATGCAGAGTTAATATTAGTGATGAATGCAGAGTTAATATTAGTGATGAATGCAGGGTTAATA
>NW_025936784.1:66877-72981 GCF_000764305.2 Hyalella azteca | reverse complement strand
TATAGCCACCCTTCACTTGGACAGGAGTCTGTCTCTTATACACATCTAGATGTGTATAAGAGACAGATTTAAGATATTGCGTTTGTAGCTTTGAGATACGACGTACAAATTCTAAGGTATAGCGAATAGAGTATATAAATAATATATAAAATTCTTAGATTTGACGTAAGAAACCATAAGAAATAGCGTATAAGTTCAGAGATATAACGTACAAGATCAAGACAAATCATCTTTCACTTTTATTATAATAATTGAATAAAAAAATTTGTACTCACCGTCTCCAGAATCGGCGTCGGTGCTCTGGATGTCCGGATCTCCGGAAATATCGATATCCGGATTGCTGTCTGGGTCGGAGCGGTCTCCAAGAGCATCTTTCTCTTCATTATCATCACAATCTCTAAAATCTTCTCCGGTAACAGTCTTTTCAATATAACATTTAGAGTTCGAATACGCGCTTTCACTTAAATTTTGACCAATTTCATCAGTTTTTTCATCATGAATTTCTACGAGTGTTTCGGTGACAGTTTCTCTGGGCTGAATATCCATCGATTCTTCGGTGGCGATTTCCGCAGGAATTACTGTAAAAGTCGGTGGGGAAATTTTCAGCTCATCCTCACTAAAAATTTTCTTATTGATATCCATTTGCGTTCCTGTGACACCATCATTATTATGATCCTCAGCTACCTTGTCGGAAACTGTCTCCGACACAATTCCCTTTTCGGCAGAAATCTCTTCTGACGCATTACGATTTTTTTCAACTTCATAATTTTGTGCAATTTTAGCGCGTTTCGCCTCTCTGGCAGCAAAATTTTCTTTTTCACGGGAATGCAATTTCACCTTGAAACTTTCTTCAAAACTTTCCATTGAGCTTGCGGTATAATTCGAATGACTTTCAGAAAGATCCAATTTCAGGTGATCCCCTCTTTCAACCTGACTCTCGGCCTGGAAGGAGGGTGGACATCGCATTTGGATTCCTTGGGAATAAAACTTCACTATTTCCAGAGCTCTGTTGACTGCTTCTAGAGGATCACTTGGTCTTATCACTGAACGTGTATTCTTGCTGATTTTGTCGTTATTTACGAGTGATATTGGATTTTTACCGAAGTGATCTTGATCTGCTAATGATCTAGAGGTTCTTGGTTTGGTAGTCCACTGAAGTCTGCGGTGGGTCTTGCGAGTCACGTCTGTAGAAAACAGTATCATAATAAATAAGCGACATATATTCCTACAATATTTATAAAAAAATTTGTAAGAGTTATGCATATAATGCTTTATAAATGGGTGAATAACGATTTTTAAATCAGCGTTCACGAAGAATATAAAAGAGGCTTGAGTACCTAAGAAAGAAACGGTGGTAAATTAAATGCATTGAATCATGGCACAATAGGAACTGAATTACGAAATTGAATCTAAACTCATCATAGACAAAAAAATCCATTGGACTTACCTCTTGTTATTTTGTTGTGCCTGGCATTGAAGTGGTTGAGGTTGAATTCAAATCCGTTGACCCCTGAATCGGGGAGTTTTGGTGCAGAGTTTGAGTTCGGTAGAAGATGCGGGGTGGCAAACCCCACAGTATGGGGATTCCTTATGGCATTTGAATAAGGAATTCCAAATAGCGGATGTGAAGAAGGTTCATCAACTTGTTTATTCTTCATAAACTGCATGAAATCGTTATTGAGGCGTTGTTGGATGTCATTGTCAATTCGACCGCCATGTGGGTGCTGTGCGAAAGGTATTTTCCGATGACCGAACCCATCGAAGACGTTAACAGGCGGTAATTGAAAGAAGGTGGTGTTTTGGGCATTCGCTAAGTTCGTTATGACAGCAGCTGCTGATAAAGCTGACAGAACTGAAGGAGGAAGCTTTTCAGCCACGGCAGAGTTCCTCAATGCAAGATCTGCATGGTTTTCAACCAGCCTTTGGGTTCCACTAAACCGTTTCTCCCATACTACGTTTAAGAAATCAAAGCGATGTTTCTCAATTGCCGATGTGAAAATATTCGGTAATGTTTGATCTGTCGTCGTAAATTGTCTTGGTGCGTTAATTTTATCAATTTGTTCATACGGAGCCATGCAGCGTATACGTAGTTTGTCCTCACTTGTTGAACAGAAATCGGGCTTGTAGGGGGCAGTAGGGTTGAGTTGGAGAACAGTTGGATCCTGAGGAGAAATGCCATTGCCGTTCACCATCTGAGAGATTGTTGCAAATGGATTGGTACCAGATGGGTCGGGAATAGATTGTCCGCACAATTTTTCTGAGTGACTTGTGTCTTTGTTAATACCTTCTTCTCTTTGATTGAAGCCAACGAGAGCACCATTGATGACGTTGTAGGCCTTGACGAGAGATTCACAGAAAGTTCTTGACTGCCGGGACTCATGACTGGACATTCCTTGTCCTGATTCAGTGTTGCTAATTTTACTGATGGCAAAAGCTAACATTCTGGATGCTTCGGTCAGTCCAGCAGCGTTCAAAGGTTCAGCCATGTTAGGATCTGCAGTGATACCTCTAGTTTCCTTAATTTCAAGACTCTTCAGAGAGGTGTGGAACTTGGGTACCATTTTTAGGCTGTTGGTTTCAACCGCTGCTCTGTTTTTAGGCGAAGGTACAGGAGCCAATTTACCTGAAGTTTGTGCAGCTTCATCATCTTGGTTCATTTCTTTATAGCCACCCTTCACTTGGACAGGAGTAGACCGGTACTCGAGATTTGCGTTTCCCAAGACATCATCATCACACTTCTGGACTTTATCAATACATTGTGGGACGCCATCATTGCCCAGAGGGACCTCTTCTTTGCACTTCCCTGCCCCCTCATTGTAGTGAGAGATCTCACCATTGTGACGCGTGACTACATCATCACATAGGAAGTCATTGCACTGCGTTACCTCATCATTACACTGCGTTATCTTATCATTGCACTGCGTTACCTTATCATTGCACTGCGTTACCTTATCATTGCATTGCGAGATGCCACATAGCAAGCCATCACCGCTTGAACTTTGCAGTGAAGTCGTTTTGATTTTGAGACCAGCATTTTGGATTGGTGTGGAACGAGAAAAAGGTAGGCTACCTGTTCGTTGAGAGAGGAATACCTGGTTGAAGTTTGGTGGCAATACGGTGTTCGAATGTTCTTGCTCTGAATTCGGTGCTGGACAATCTCGATCATCCGAAACTTGAATACGATTTTGCTCATCGCAACCATTTTGTTCATCGTTACAATGTTGTTCATCTTGGCCTTTTTGCTCATCGTTACAATATTGTTCGTCTTGAGCCTCTTGTTCGTCAATTGTTTCGTCCACCGTTACTAACTCGAGGTGTTTGAATATTAGTGGTTCTTCCTCACCTGCCTCTTCATCATTCATCTCTTCATCATCAACCTCATCTTCATCCACCTCTTCTTCATCTGCCGACTGTTCGACAGAAGTGGAAGTACTCTGAACTGTGGTTTGCCCGAGTTCAATTTCTTCATCAGTGACGTCGAAAGATGTTCTCGGCACTGAAATTGGATCTTCGATCTGTTCAGAAGAAAATGTTGCGTTAGTGCTAACTTCGGTTCCAAAACTGTACGGAACGTCAACGTCACTGCGCTGAAACTGGGATGTGGTTTTCGCTTCAACGGTGGCTGGGGAGAACAAGTTTCTCGTATCTGGGGAATCATTGGAGTAGTTTGTTTGATTAGTTTCCGTGTTAGCTACAGCTGGGAAAAAGCTTGGGGAATTTGTGATTTCTTCATGGGAATTTAGAATATTTCCATTTTCGGGGATGTTTTTCAAGGCTCCAGCAGGTGAGATTTGTTCATTGGAGGCATCATCTGCAGGAGGCTGGAACTTGCCAGAATGAACGTGAAACGGAGGGTGGACAGCGTATTGGATCGGCGCGCGGTTCAGCGTCTGGTTCGGCACGGACCCATCTGGATGAAAGCGGTTTTCGGGAAAATGGTTTTGAGGATCATAACTTTGATGATCGTTATTTTGATGATCGTGGCTTTGAAGATCGTGGCTTTGAAGATCGTGACTTTGAAGATCGTGATTTTGAAGATCAGGATTTTGAAGATCTAGACTCTGATGGTCGCGACTTTGATGGAGGAAGCTAATTGGATGTAATACTTGATGCTGGTATTGATGGTACTGGTTTTGATGGAAGGCTTGGTAGCCGTGAGGTATTTTGTCAGAAATTGAGGTTTTATTGTACGAATTTGCATTGTGGTAGTAGTCAGGATGGCCGACGAAATGACGCCCAAAGTTGAGTGGATACCCCTGGGTACTGCCGGGGGCTGTGGGCTGGTGAGGGTTGTGGTTGAAATGAACGTCTGAATTTGAATTGTTATACATTTTATGAATGATTATAGCTAATGATGTATATAAGATTGAGTATAATGAATGTTATGGATCAAGGCCGAAGTTTGATAGTGATTTAGTACATAATCGCCACGCGCACGTTAGTTACTGAGCATGAATTTTAAGAACTTTTTACTTTGGTTTTAGGCTTGTAAAGTCAAAAATTTTTTATAATTTTTCTTATTTAGGTCGAAGAATTTCCGAATTTTTTCATGCATAAATTTTATTAATATAGAAAAATGATTATGTCCGTTAGAGACAATATTCTCGTGCATCAAAATTTTCACTCAATTTGAAGTAGCAACAATTTCAGGTGTGTGAGAGGTTCACCAATTGTTTTCATATGAAAATTTTCAAATTTTTCGATCTATATACATCACACTTTTTTCTAAAATTTCCTACACATCACTAATTTTTCCCACAGAATACTCAATTTAGATTTTTATCTTCAATTCTTACATAAGTTAAAATTTTTTGTCGATAGAAGTCGTATTTTCCGATTTTTTTTCGCAGTTTTCTTTGATTTTCTAAAACCTATTTACTTCTGTGAATTCAAAATTTATAAAGTAGAATTCACCAGGCTTTTCATCTCAGAGTTCAGAAAAAATTTCCGAATTGTACTAGAGAGATTCTTTTAAACATTTCAGATCTGAAAAGACGTCTGTAAATAGAAGAAGATGTTGAATTATTCAATTAGTAGACACTAGATTGAATTTTATTGAAAACAATCCCATCAAATCACAAAAAAATATTAGTTAAAAAATTTTGCGAGACAAATTTTTATAATTTTACGGCACTCAACTAACATAAAATTTGCTAGCATAAAAATTTTTGATAGTATTGAAGATTATACCAGGAAATGAATGCACCAAATGATACTTCGTGATGGTGCATACAAATGATACTTCGTAATGGTGCCTACAAATGATACTTCGTAATGGTGCCTACAAATGATACTTCGTAATGGTGTATTAAAATAAATGGATTTATAAATTTATACTTCAATATTCGCGATATCCATTAAAATAAATGGATTTATAAATTTATACTTCAATATTCGCGATAACCATTAAAATAAATGGCATTGCGAAGTAATTTTGGCCATTATAAGAAGAACCATTAACTTGTTCCATTACTTTATAATGGTATAAATTTTTATTGTTAAGAATATTAGGTAAATTGTTACGAATGAATTAGTTTTGAAATATTTATATATATATATAATATCATTGTTCATGATATTATATATAACATTTATTGTTATATATAATTGCGAAGTAATTTTGGCCATTATCACAAGAACCCTTAACTTTTATATTGGTACATATTTTTATAGTTGAAAATTATTAGGTTAATTGTTGTGAATGATTTAGTTTTGAAATATTTATATAAGTAATGTCATTATTCGTGATATTATATATGAGATATATTATCAGCAATGATATATCTGATATAACTGCTTGATAAGATGTCATATATAATATAAGATCCATAACTGTAAAAGAAGCAGCGAGGATTATTTTGAATATAGAAATAGAATTGAATATTACGGAATTAAAAAATTGTGCGGGATGAAGATTATTAATTTATGTTTAATATCTTTTAAGATTGTCACCTATGTTCGTAACACTAAATAAATTTATCTTTCAAGAACATGAATATACATAATAAAAACATATATATATATATCTGTCTCTTATACACATCTAGATGTGTATAAGAGACAGAGGGTGTATAGTGAGCAGTCTATTAGAATGTGTTTCATTG
>NW_025936784.1:10878-66644 GCF_000764305.2 Hyalella azteca | reverse complement strand
GTGTATACTGGAGTGTACACTGGGGTGTATACTGGGGTATATACTGGGATGTATGCTGGGGTGTATGCTGGGTTATATACTGGGGTGTATACCGGGATGTATACTGGGGTGCATATTGTATACTGGGGTGAATACTGGGGTGAATACTGGGGTGTATAGTTGGGGTGCTTACTAGGGTATATACTGGGGTGTATAGTGTATATTGGGGTGCATACTAGGGTGTATACGGGGGTATATACTGGGGTGTATACTGGGTTGTATACTGGGATGTATACTGGGGTGTATACTGGGGTGTATACTGGGGTGTATACTGGGGTGTATACTGGGATGTATACTGGGGTGTATACTAGGGTGTATATTGGGGTATATACTGGGTCCTCAGTATATACACCAGTATATTAATTACTGAAGGGAAATATACTGGGTCCCATAATATACTGGGTCCTTACAGAAATAAACTGGGTCCCCAGTATATTTCTTGTATACTGGGATGTATACTGGGATGTACACTGGGGTGTATACTGGGGTGTATACTGGGGTGTTTTAGTTTATACTGGCGTATATTGCCTGCTGAAACCTTGACTAGTAAAACCAATTTTGTTGATGTATGTAATATTTCTTCACAAATGTTTCAATTTGGAATGATTTATTTGGAAAATTGTTTATAATCTTTAAGTTAACGGGAAATCATAGATACGGATTCAGCTTTTGGATTAAGTTTATGCAAGTAAATGCAAATAAATGAATTTATAAAGATGACATTTGAATGTTTGTGATAATTAACTTTATGATACATTTTTTTCTAGGGTGCCGAAGGAAATGTAAAATGAAATGCAGCGAAAAAAATATGTGAAGAAATTTCTTATGTGTGACTGTGCGGTGACTGTACGGTGATTGCGCGGTGACTGTACGGCGACTGTATGCTGACTGTACGTTGGTGCAGGGCGACTGTAGGGTAATTATAGGGAAACTGTACAAAAATGCATGGCAACTGTAATGTGACTGTAGGAAGATTACGAAGACTGTATGGCGGCTTTATGGTGACTCTAGGCGACTGTACGGTAACTGCACGGCGACTGTACGGCGACAGTACGGCGACTGTAGGAATTGTAGGTCGTATATATGGCGACTGTACGGCGACTGTAGGAATTGTAGGTCGTATATATGGCGACTGTACGGCGACTGTAGGAATTGTACGTCGAATATATGGCGACTGTACGGCGACTGTAGGGATTATAGATCGTATATATGGCAACTGTACGGTGACTGTAGGGATTGTAGATCGTATATATGGGCAACTGTACTGTGACTGTAGGGATTATAGATCGTATATATGGGCAACTGTACTGTGACTGTAGGGATTATAGATCGTATATATGGCGAACTGTACTGTGACTGTAGGGATTATAGGTCGAATATATGGCGACTGTAGGGCGACTGTACGGTGACTGTACCAGCAGGCGTTAATGTATGCAGCGACGTGCGAGACTGGCGCTTCTCATGCATCACTTAGCGCCTGCCATGTAATTACGGGAGGGCGGGGAGAACNACAGAAAATGTTTACGCTGCAGAAAATTTTTTGAGATGCTAAAGAAAATTTCTTACGATGATGCAAAAAATTTCTTGAGATGCTACAGAAAATTTTTACGCTGCAGAAAATTTCTTGAGATGATGCAGAAAATTTCTTGAGATGCTACAGAAAATTTTTACGCTGCAGAAAATTTCTTGAGATGCTAAAGAAAATTTCTTGAGACGCTACAGAAAATTTCTTGAGATGCTGCAGAAAATTTCTTGGAACGCCATAGAAAATTTCTTGAGACGCTACAGAAAATTTCTCGAGACACTAGAAAAAATTCTTGAGCTGTCCTTCAAAATTCTCAAAATGATGTTTTGGTAACGACGGTAATCTAAATAATTACTTTTGTGGTGAAAAACGCTGGTTAACTAGTTTTCGATGTTAATCTATATAACAAATTTTGTTAAATTGTTTTTAGGTGTTCATGTTAAGCGATGGTAATTTAGTTAATAGTTTCTATTGAGTTAATCATTGTTACCACATTTTTCCATCATAACCTAGAAAACAAATTTTCTTTAGGTAATCCTAATTACCACGCTTGCGACGGCACTAGAGATACCTACTTTTGTGATGGTAATCGCGATACCTTCACCACGCTTCATCATTACCATCACAAAGACGCGCTCCGAAGTTAGGGTAATCGAAGAAGGTAATTTGGGGTAATTATGCCCAAGATGGCCGCCAAGTGTATGTTTATTCAAATGTGATACTCGGCTGTACGTACATGTACAGTCTGATGCTGTGCTGGAAAGTCGGGTTAAAATGTAAGATAAATCAACATAAATCAACATTAAAATTGAAGTACAATTAACACTTGGAAGATTTGCATAATAAACTAGAGTAAATAAGGATTAAATAAACGCTATTAATATATAGCAAACAAGACACTATATTTGTTAACATATAATTCTAAATATGCATAAAAAGCTGCTATATTTGTTGATTTATAATGCTATATATAGCAACCAAGCCGCTATATTTGTTGATAAATAATGATAAATTATTTATCAACAAATATAATAAATTTATAGGAAACAAGATACTATATTTGTTAACACATAATGCTAAATATATATAAAAAGCTGCTATATTTGTTAATTTATAATACTAAATATAGAGTAAACAAGAGGCTATATGTGTTAAAATATAATGCTAAATATATAGTAAAGATGACGCTATACTTTTTAATAAATAATGATAAATATATAAGAAACAAGCTGCTATATTCGTTAATTAGTGATCGCTAATGAGTAATTAGAGAGCAGCCTGCAGATCAGGCTGGTGTATGGGGTGTATACTGGGGTGTATGGGGTGTATACTGAGGTGTATACTGGGGTGTATGCTGGGTGTATACTGGGGTGTATACTGGGTGTATACTGGGGTGTATACTGGGGTGTATACTGGGGTGTATACTGGGGTGTATACTGGGGTGTATATTAGGGTGTATACTGGGGTGTATACTGGGTGTATACTGGGGTGTATGGGGTGTATACTGGGGTGTATACTGGGTGTATACTGGGGTGTATACTGGGGTGTATACTGGGGTGTATACTGAGGTGTATACATGGGTGTATACTGGGGTGTGAACTGGTGTGTGTACTTGGGTGTGTGGGGTGTATACTGAGGTGTATACTGGGGTGTATACTGAGGTGTATACTGGGGTGTATGGGGTGTATACTGGGTGTATGGAGTGTATACTGAGGTGTATACTGGGGTGTATACTGGGGTGTATACTGGGGTGTATACTGGGGTGTATACTGGGGTGTATACTGGGGTGTATACTGGGCTGTATACTGGGGTGTATATTGGGGAGCTGTCTCTTATACACATCTAGATGTGTATAAGAGACAGAGAGAAGCCTGCAGATCTGGCCTAGAAGCGTACGCTAATGAGTAATTAGAGAGCAGCCTGCAGGTCTGGCCTAGAAGTGATCACTAATGAGTAATTAGAGAGCCTCCTTGATCTGCGTGCGATCGGTCGCTTAATTTGACCGCACTTGAGGCCGCCTCAATGCGGGCTAATGAGAAGGGGAGGTTAAGGGGAGGGGAGTTTAGGGGGGTTAAGGGGGAGGTTAAGGTAGGGGTTAAGGGGGTGTTAAGGGGAGGGGTTAAAGGGAGGGTTGAGGGGATTGGGAGGGAATTGGGTGAGAGGAGAGGGTGGGAAGAAGTTGAAAAAGGGAAAAGGGAAAGGAAAAAGGAGGGAATGGGAGAAAGGAAAATGGGAGGGAATGGGAGACAGGAAAATGAAGAGAAGGGTGATAGGAAATAGGAGGAAAGGGGAGAAAAGAAAAGGAGAGAGAATGGGAGAAAGGAAAATGGGAGGGAAAATAAGTTCGTAGTAAAGGGGAATGATGATATGCGCTGGGGAATGAAATGAAAGGAAAACTGGTTTGGGGAAAGTGAAGCGACGTATGGGGCGAGACTGGAAATGTAAGGGGATTGAGTGGTATGATAGAAATTGGGGATTTTGAGAAAAATAGGTATTAGGGAGTGGGTAAGGTTATAGGGAAGAGCAGTAAGAGTATGGGGAAGAGTGGGAGGTAGTGGGGAAGTGAGGAATACCGAACCTACGCTATAATTATGCGCTAAATTAAATACTCAATCTACGTTAAAATTAATAATTAAGTAATACTAAACCTACGCTAGAATAATTAAATAAAAATACCAATAATAAGCTAGAATAATCAATTAAAATAAATACTGCTAATAATAAGGTAGAATAATTAATTAAAATGCATACTATTAATAAGCTAGAATAATTAATTTAAAAATACAAATAATAAGCTTGAATAAATGAATAAAATAAATACTAATAATACGCCTGAATAATTAATTAAAATAAATACTAATAATAAGATAGAATAATTAATTAAAATAAATACTAATCCAACGCCAGAATTACTAATTGAAATAAATACTATTATTAAGCAGAATACTTAATTAAAATAAATACTTATCCTACGCAAGAATTATTGCTTAAAATAATACTAATAATAAGCTAGAATAATTAATTAAAATAAATATATATCCTATGGCAGAATTATTGATTAAAAAAAATACTAATAATACGCTAAGATAATTAACTAAAATAAATACTAATACTATGCCAGAATTATTAATTAAAATAAATACTATTAATAACCTAAAATAAATAATTAAAATAAATACTATTAATAAGCTTGAATAATTAATTAAAATAAATACTATTAATGAACTAGAATAAATAATTAAAATAAATACATATCCTACGGCAGAATTCTACGCACAACTAAATACCGTGCGTGCAGCACGTGACGCTCGTGCGTAATTGTCGTCGTACGCAGGCATTTGGCGTACGCTCATGCATATGTAAATGTTATTAATATCAAACCATGCGAATANTAATATATAACTGACATTGTTGATTATGCAACTTAACATCAATTATTTATTATGCATCATAATATAAGGAGGATGCAACATAATCTATATATAATATATAACTGACATTGTTGATTATGCAACTTAACATCAATTATTTATTATGCATCATAATATAAGGAGGATGCAACATAATCTATATATAATATATAACTGACATTGTTGATTATGCAACTTAACATCAATTATTTATTATGCATCATAATATAAGGAGTATGCAACATAATCTATATATAATATATAACTGACATTGTTGATTATGCAACTTAACATCAATTATTTATTATGCATCCTAATATAAGGAGGATCCAACATAATCTATCTATAATATATAATAGACATTGTTTATTATGCATCATAATCTGAGGAGGATGCAAAATAATCTATCTACCTATATAATGTATAATTGAAATTATTTATTATGCAAGACAATCTTAATTATTTATTATGCAACTTGACATCATTTATTGATTGTGCATCATAATATAAGGAGGATGCAAAATAATCTATAATATATAATTGGCATTATTCATTATGCAACATAATCTACATTATAGAGCTACTTAACATCAATTATTTATTGTGCAACATAATCTAAATTATTTATTAAAAACTTGACATCAATTATTTATAATGCAACATAATCTTAAATATTTTTTAAGCAACTTAACATCAAGTATTTATTAAGCAAATTAATATCAATAACTGTTTTAATCAACTTCAATGAATTATTTACCAGGAAACATATCATCAATTACTAAGTAGGCAACCTAAAATTAATTAAGTACCGGTACTAATTAACTGGAAATTAATTATTTATTGGACATATTAACACGATTATTAAGCAACTTAACATAAATAATTTAACAGTAAACATATGATTAATTATTTATTAGAGCAAGAGAAATTACTCAAGTTAATGTGCTAAATATTTAATTATTTTAATGCAAGATTAACGTTTTAGAGGTTGACTCACTTCCGGAGGTTGACTCACTTTCGAAGGTTGACTCACTTTGGAAAGTTGACTCACTTTCGGAGGTTGACTCGCTTTCGGGGGTTGACTCACTTTCGGAGGTTGACTCACTTTCGGAGGTTGACTCACTTTCGGAGGTTGACTCACTTTGGGAGGTTGACTCACTTTGGGAGGTTGGTTCACTTTTAGAGGTTGACTCACTTTGAGAGGTTGACTCACTTTTGGAGGTTGGTTCACTTTTAGAGGTTGACTCACTTTGGCAACTAACATACAAACAAACAATTAAAAATATACAGTAAAGAAATTCCTATGGTTCACTAAGAAAAATGACGAGTCAGATTGTTCAAAAAGTGACACATTTTAACCGAAATCACTAGCAGAAATTAAGATGCCGTATCACTGATACGCCCTTTCGTCGTGCAAAACTAAGTCAGGATGACCCACACAATAGGTAAACAATTCATCGTTATTGGACAATGAACCACTTATTGCCCCGAGTGAGTTGTCTCACTTAAGCTAATTGTTCACAGCGCCGGCGCCACGATTAAGGGAGGCCTGATGGCATCAAATGTCATCCTTAACATCAATTATTTATTATGCATCATAATATAAGGAGGATGCAACATAATTTATGTATAATATATGATTGAGATTATTTATTATACATCATAATCTAAGGAGGATGCAACAAAATCTATCTATAATATATAATTGAGATTATATATTATGCAGAATAAAATCGCTATTTTTTAAAATCAAATTAACAGCAATGGTTTACCAGTAAACATTGTTAACGGAAGGTTAATGATTTATTTATTTAATCAACATAATGGGGGTATAATTAGATAATTACTCAACATAATTTCTTCATCATAAAAATATTCTACCGTAGAAAATATTTCATTCGTACGAATTCGACAATCAAATAACAGAATTATTTAATATAATAAAAAGGATAATGTTTTATAATATAATAAAATATGAAAACTTGAAAAAAATGTAAGCATTATCTATAGAATTATATACGATAAATTCATTATATAAAATAAACACGATTAATTTATTACATAAAATAAAGACGATGATTTATTATACAGAAAAATACGACAAATTCATTATATAAAATACATACGATAAATGCATTATGTAAAATAAATGAGATGAATTCATTATCTAAAATAAATGCGA
This sequence comes from Hyalella azteca, assembly GCF_000764305.2. NCBI lineage: Eukaryota > Metazoa > Arthropoda > Malacostraca > Amphipoda > Hyalellidae > Hyalella > Hyalella azteca. The sequence continues at coordinate 59,488 of NW_025936784.1, read as the reverse complement.
TAAATTCTTTACACAAAATAAATACGGTTAATTCATTATATAAAATAAATAAGATAAATTCATTCTATGAAATAAATACGATGAATTCATTATATAAAATATATACGATTAATTCATTATATAAAATAAGTACGATAAATTCATTATATAAAATAAATACGATAAATTCATTATATAAATTAAATACGATAAATTCATTATATAAAATAAATAAGACAAATTCAATATAAAATAAATACGATAAATTCACAACATAAAATATATACGAACAATTAATTAAATAAATTATCGTGAAGGAAGGAACAGCACGCGGCAAAGGAGTCGTCGATATTCTGTTCTCTAATAAAATATTTATTGAAGATTATAAAATATTCATGATTATTAGGACACGAGCCATTCTTAATGGCCGCGTGCGATACCGTGCACGTGCAGCTGCCATTACCGTGTCCTGCCATTACCGTGCCTTGCCATTACCGTGCCTTGCCATTACCTTGCCTTACCATTACCGTGCCTTGCCATTACCGTGCCTTGTCATTACCGNCTCATTCACCACTCATTCACCACTCATTCACCACTCATTCACCACTCATTCACCACTCATTCACCACTCATTCACCCCTCATTCACCACTCATTCACCACCCATTCATCACGCATTCATCACTTGACACGCGCGACTCCTTCATTAAGTCTTACATCAAACCTACACACAAATGACAATGCGTTGATTTTACGCACACAACAAAACGTGGTTTACGAATGCCCGAAATTTTGCCGGTTCAATTACGTTGATTTGCGACGCGTTACGTCTTCAAAATTCGTCAAAATTCTTCAAAATTCGCGACGCCAAAAGATAGCGTGCATCTCAAGGCACTTAATTGAGCGTCCCATTTGCATAACTCGAAAGAAAACAATGCAAAATGCGAATAGAAAAAGAAGAAAAAAATCACTTTGAGTTTCTTGGACGTAAAGAAACGCTTCAATTCCGAGCGTCCCAAGTTTGTTAATAAAACGCTGAATCCCGGCAAGTATTTAGGAATATTTTTATGCATTTCAATACAAACAGGAATTATCGCACGGCACAATTATTATTCCTAGAGGCAAAGTTGATGGGAATCTTCTTTAAATTATTTATTCTTCAGTTCTTGACTGCATTTCGAGTCGCTCTTTGAATTTTTTAAGATTTAGTTGTCGTACAGTTGAGGGGAAAAGGGGAGTGAGGGAAGCGAGGGTATTTTATCGTGCCTCTGGCAGTGATAAATTTTTTCAACAACAGTTGAATGGCATAACGAATTTTTGGCACATTTGATGAGCTAGGGAGAATATACTGAGGGGAAATATACCCTCGGGAGACGCTGAATGTTACCCTCACAAGGCACTGTATGTTACCCTCAGGAGACACTGAATGTTACCCTCAGGAGACACTGAATGTTACCCTTAGGAGACACTATATGTTACCCTCAGGAGACACTGAATGTTACCCTCAGGAGACAATGAATGTTACCTTTAGGAGACACTGAATGTTACCCTTAGGAGACACTGAATGTTACCCTCACGAGACACTGACTTCTACCCTCAGGAGACACTGAATGCTACCCTCAGGAGACACTGAATGTTACCCTCAGGAGACACTGAATGTTACCTTCAGGCGACACTGAATGTTACCCTCAGGCGACTGAATGTTGCCCTCAGGACACTGAATGTTACCCTCAAGAGACACTGAATGTCACCCTCAGGAGACACTGAATGTCACCCTCAAGAGACACTGAATGTTACCCTCAGGAGACACTGAATGTTACCCTCAGGACACTGAATGTTACCCTCAGGAGACACTGAATGTCATCCTCAGGAGGCACTGAATGTTACCCTCAGGCGACACTGAATGTTACACTCACGAGACAATGAATGTTACCCTCACGAGACACTGAATGTTACCCTCGGGAGACACTGAATGTTACGCTCACGAGACACTGAATGTTACCCTCACGAGACACTGAATGTTACNAATACCATAATTCCAGCAACAGGAATACCATAATTCCAGCAAAAGGAATACCCATAATTCCAGCAACAGGAATACCATAATTCCAGCAAAAGGAATACCCATAATTCCAGCAACAGGAATACCATAATTTCAGCAACAGGAATACAATAATTCCAGCAACAGGAATACCAGAATTCCAGCAACAGGAATACCATAATTCCAGTAACAGGAATACCATAATTCTAGTAACAGGAATACCATAATTCCAACAACAGGAATGCCATAATTCCAGCAACAGGAATACCATAACTCCAGTAACAGGAATACCATAATTCCAGCAACAGGAATACCATAATTCCAGCAACAGGAATACCATAATTTTAGTAACAGGAATACCAGAATAAACAATTCATAACAACAGGCCCTGCCCTCGCATATTTCAGCTACCCTCAGCCGACTTCATTAATGCTGAGTCATTTCCCTCAGCGTAATTCACGAAATTCAGCAAAAATTTCAAGCTCAAGTGGGCGAATTTTTTTTTGTTAAGGAAGCTTGGAATAAAATTCACTAGTTATAGCTAGTAACGTAGGGTTCATATAACTAATTTTAGTTAAGTTTGTAACGGCTAGTGACGGAGGGTTCATATAACTAACTTTAGTCAAGTTAGTAACGGCTAGTGACGGAGGATTTAGTAACTAACTTTAGTCAAGTTAGTAACGGCTAGTGACGCAGGGTTCATATAACTAATTTTAGTCAAGTTAGTAACGGCTAGTGACGGAGGGTTCATATAACTAACTTTAGTCAAGTTAATAACGGCTAGTGACGGAGGGTTCATATAACTAACTTCAGTCAAGTTAATAACGGCTAGTGACGGAGGGTTTAGTAACTAACTTTAGTAAAGCTAGTAACGGCTAGTAACACAGGGTTCAATAACTAACTTTAGTCAAGTTAGTAACGGATAGTGACGAAGGGTTCAATAACTAACTTTAGTCAAGTTAGTAATGGCTAGTGACGTAAGGTTCATCTAATTAATTTTAGTTAAGTTAGTAACGGCTGGTGACGCATGGTTCATATAACTAATTTTAGTCAAGTTAGTAACGGCTAGTGACGGAGGGTTCAATACTAACTTTAGTCAAGTTAGTAACGGCTAGTTTAACAGGAGATAACAAGAGGTAGCAAGAGATAACAAGAGATAACAAGAGATAATAAGAGATAACAAGAGACAACAAAAGATAACAAAAGATAAAAAAAGATAACAAAAGATAACAAAAAGTAACAAAAGATAGCAAAATATAACAAAAGGCAACAAAAGATAGCAAAAGATAACAAAAGATAACAAAAGATAACAAAAGATAACAAAAGATAACAAAAGGTAACAAAAAATAACAAAAGATAACAAAAAGTAACAAAAAATAACAAAAAGTAACAAAAGGCAACAAAAGATAAGAAAAGATAACAAAAGATAACAAACGATAACAGAAGATAACAAAAGATAGCAGAAGATAACAAAAGATAACAAGAGATAACAGAAGATAAAAGAAAACAAAATATAACAAAATATAACAAAATATAACAAATGATAACAATAGATAACAAAAGATCTCAATAGATAACAAAAGATAGCAATAGACAACAAAAGATAACAATAGATAACGAAAGGTAAAAAATATAACAAACGATAACAAAAGATAACAACAGATAACAAAAGATAGCAAATGATAACAAAAGATAACAAATAACAAAAGATAACAAAAGATAACAAAAGGTAACAAAAGCTAACAAAAGATGACAAAAGAAAACAAAAGATAACAACAGATAACAAAAGATAGCCAAATATAACAAAAGACAACAAAAGATATTATATGATAACAAAAGATTACAAAAAATAACAAAAGATAACAAGAGATATCAAAAGATAACAAGAGACAACAAAAGATAACAAACGATCACAATAGATAACATAAGATAACAATAGATCACAAAAGATAACAAAAGATAGCAAAAGATAACAAGAGACAACAAAAGATAACAAAAGATAACAAAAGATAGCAAAAGATAACAAAAGATCCGATTAAACAATGCAGGACTGAATAAGTCATATACATGACTTTTCACGTGTATGCATATTCACGTGTACAACACGCGTATGACTTGCATGCGTAGTTCATACGGTCAATAGTTACCCTGACACCTATAATGATGAAAAATGAATAAGTATATTCAATCATACGGTCATTAGTTTTACCAATTCATAAATACAACTTTTAAGTATTGAAAACAAGAGTTAGATATAGTAAACTATCAGTAACAATAGCGTTCACAATTTAAATGCAACTATTTTAGGTACGCATAATATAATTATATATAATTATACACAAAGTTTCATGTATTATACGAACATACAGGCTATTCTTCATTCAAAGATAACATCATGTCTTGAAATACAATAAATAACATTAACACAAATATAACACAAACAATAACAGCGTCCACAATATCCCAAATACATCTATTCATTTCGAGTCCCTTAATAGATAATGGATTTGTAATCCATTTATCTCGATTTGCACATGCATAAGGGGTTCGAACCCCCTTGCTTTGGGATGGGTATTTTTGTCATCGTCAAGATGCTGCTGGGAATCTCGAATTTTAGGAATTGGGTTCCAAATGCACAACAGCTCAAATTCCCAGTCAAATTCCAAGTCATATCCTTAATCCTGTCTCTTATACACATCTGGTGTATACTAGGGTGTATACTGGGTGTATACTGCGTTATATACTGGGGTGTATACTGGGGTGTATAGTGTATACAGAGGTGTATACTGGGGTATATAGTGTACACTGGGGTGTATACTGGGGTATATACTGGGATGTATGCTGGGGTGTATGCTGGGTTATATACTGGGGTGTATACCGGGATGTATACTGGGGTGCATATTGTATACTGGGGTGAATACTGGGGTGAATACTGGGGTGTATAGTTGGGGTGCTTACTAGGGTATATACTGGGGTGTATAGTGTATATTGGGGTGCATACTAGGGNTGGAATGCCCAGCCATTAATGGACATGAGAATTAATGGAAATTTTGGAATGTCCAGCCATTAATGGACATGAGAATTAATGGAAATGTAGGAATGTCCTGCCATTAATGGACAATAGGATTAATGGAAATGTAGGAATGACCAATGGAAATGTAGGAATGAATGGACATGAGAATAGAAATGTTTGAACGACCTACTAATAATGGGCAATGGAAATAATGACCTCGCTTCAGAGAACAAGTGAGAAATTTGATTGAAACTTCCATTAGATAATTAAATGAATTATTGGTACAGTCGTNATGTGTATAAGAGACAGAATTAGAATGAATGGCTGACTAATTAGAATGAATGGCTGACTAATTAGAATGAATGGCTAACTAATTAGAATGAATAGCTGTCTAATTAGAATGAATGGCTAACTAATTAGAATGAATGGCTAACTAATTAGAATGAATAGCTAACTAATTAGAATGAATAGCTAACTAATTAGAATGAATGACGGATTTTTGAAATGAATGGCTGACTAATTAGAATGAATGGTTGACAAATTAAAATTAATGCTTGATTAATTAGAAAAATTCAACTCCGTTCAATAAAAATTATATGAATCAATGAATAGATTAATTAATGAATGAAAGAAGGAAAATAAATGAGTTATATTGTCTGAATAGTGACACGGCACCCTAACTGCCTGCCAGAAAGACCTTCGCCAGGCCAAAAATGCATCAGTATTGGGACAAAGTTTCACTTATTTCTTAGAGTGTGTTATTAAAGCGTGGGAAAATAGAATAAAAAATAGAAATAAAAATTTGAATAAAAAAAAGTTTATGGGTTCAATTGTAAAAAAACGGTACAGAAATTCAACCCAAAACTTAATACAAATTTTCAACCCAAAAAACTGTTAGAGCAAAGTGTAAAGGGGTTCAACCCCCACCCTTTCATCCCCCTATGCGAGCTAAGGGGTTCAACCCCAACTCTAATCCCCATATTCTTGAAGCAATTCAAAATTTATCTTAACAGCTGCAAGGCTTAACCCCTTAAAACAAATGAGTTTAACCCCTCCCCCCCATTAAACCCTCTTTCCTTAAATAAGTTCACAATTTGACAAAAAGCTGTAGGGCTGAACCCCTTGAAATTAAGTGAATCGAACCCTCCTCGCCCACTAAACCCCCTTCCTCCTTACCTTTCTTTCTCAAACCCTCCTTCAAGGGGTTGCAAGGCCGGGGGTTGTGCCCCGTATTTGAACCCCTTAGCCCCCCAGTTCAACCCTTAGCCCCACATTTGAACCCCTTAGCCCCACATTTCAACCCCTTAGCCCAACATTTCAACCCCTTAGCACCACATTTGAACCCTTAGCACCACATTTGAACCCCTTAGCCCCACATTTCAACCCCTTAGCCCCACTTTTGAACCCCTTAGCCCAACATTTCAACCCCTTAGCTCGTGGGGAGTGATGAGTGGCACCACTCACGGCGTGGGGAGTGATGAGTGGCGTCACTCACAGCGTGGGGAGTGGCGAGTGGCATCACTCACGGCGTGGGGAGTGATGAGTAGCACCACTCACGGCGTGGGGAGTGATGAGTGGCATCACTCACGGCGTGGGGAGTGATGAGTGGCATCACTCACGGCGTGGGGAGTGATGAGTGGCATCACTCACGGCGTGGGGAGTGGTGAGTGGCGTCACTCACGGCGTGGGGAGTGAGGGGAGTGAAGGAAGGGGTAGGGAGTGAAAGGGTAGTGAAAGAGGGTAAAAGACGGAAAAGGGGAGTAACAGAAAGTGAAGAAAATGTTGGGTTGGAAAAGGGGGTTTGAAGTGGAGAAAAAGGGCTAGAAGGAAGTGGAGAAAAAGGGGTTAGGAGGAAGTGGATGGAAAGGGGTTAGAAGGAAGTGGAGGAAAGGGGGTTAGAAGAAAGTGGAGGGAAGGGGGTTGGAAGAAAGTGGAGGGAAAGGGGTTAGAGGGAAGGGAGGGGTGAAAAGGGATAATAATACAAGAGAAGAAGTCAAGGGGAGTGTGAGGGAGTGAAGGATAGTTGTGGGGATTTATAGGAAAGGATTGAGATAAATGGGGTGAGTGGGGGAGTAATCCGGAGTGAAGGGGAGTGATGGGAAATAAGGGAATATTGGGCGGAGAGGGGTTGAAGGGAAGTGGGGGGATTTGAGGAATCAGGCAAGTGCGGGGATGAATAAAGTGAAGTAAAAAGGGGAAGTGAGAGAACGTGTATAAAAGGGGTGATGGAAAGTGAGGGAACGTGAGGGAAAGTGAGGGGAAAGTGAGGGGAAGTGAGGGAAGGGAGCTAAAAAACATTAATAATACCTAAAATTTAGTATAATTCAAATTATTATAATATTGCAGTACAATTAGCTCAATGCTACATATAATGCACTGTTAATATTGCTGATATTAAAAATATTGTTATTATATACCAAAAGCGACCTATGCAATAATAAACACAAGTGAACTATAAAAATAGCAATATTGTAGACAAGCCTCATCTCATTAAGCCAATTATCTAATTAAGCTGCACGACATTGATTCATGTACCCACAAATACAAACTCATTAAGCTGCTGATTAGTCATGCATCAGAGATGCACATTAAGAGATTAATGAGACATTAGATGCAGCTGTTCTAATTAAAGTAGTTTCCCGTCAAAACTTCGCGTTCACACAGAAAAATTTGGTTATCAATTTTACTTCTTTTACGTATATAAACCATTCCAAATTTTCATGTGATATGAAAAAATTTCAATTAATGTTTGTATGTCGGTTAATTGTGTTAATAATAATGAATAAAAGCTGTATAATAGAATGAGATAAAGTTATTTTAAAATAAATTTTTGCGTTGCGTGAACGCGGGTCAACTGAACCACGCATTTTAATGCACTTCGCGACGCATTCTTCTTACGCATGTCGGCCACACCCATGCGCATATATGCGTGGGCTGAATTTACGCACAAATTTTGTGTTAAATTGGAACTACACAATTTTTTAACTGTTTTAACCTATTTCTGTCTTGGAATTCAAGATTAACAAACATGAAAAATATTTCATGAAAATTGGGGGAAAATTAATTCTAGAATGTAACATAAGGTATTATTCAGAATAAACATTCACTCGAATATGATGAAACAAAATCAAACAAGCTGGTTTCCCAAAATTGAATTCAATGAATTTAAAATTTGTTTGCATGAATTTCAGAGTATGGAGAACTTAAAATTAAGAAATATGAAAAGAGTGACTACACAGGTTAATTTTTTTGCTTCTTTTTTTTTAAATTTATTCGTGAAAATAATATTGAAAAAAATGAAAACTTTGCGATCCTCTTTCGGCCACTGACAGCGGCGGGATGTTCTTCTCGCTAAAGAAAATTACAAAAAAAAAATTTGCAAATAGGACAAAAAATTATCAAAAAGGAGCAAAAAATTTAAGTTGCAAGCTCCATAGATTTGACACGGCGAGACTTCAAAATGATTTCAAAATTTAGCGAAAAAAATTGGTGATGGAATCTGCTGCACAAAAGAAAATTGTGGCATTTCCGAGGATGTAGTCTTTATAAACCCAATAGGAGTCTTTATCAAGTCTTTAGTAACCTCAGAAAAGTTCAATAACCCCAGCAAATAATTTATCAATAAACGAATTTCAAATTTTTTTCCCTCGCTTTGAATTATAAAAAGAGTCAAATTTTATCTCAATAATCTATCACATAAATTTAAATGAAAATAAAAATATATTAATAAATATTTCTCAAACAAAAATATAAAATAAAAATAATAATAAAAAATAACATTATAAGAAATAATTACCTACAAAAATAATAAATAAATTCATAACATAATAAATAAATACTATATCGTAAATTTCTCAACAAATAAAAACTTTCAATTCAAAAGTAAATAGCGTCCAATTTAAGATTAATGTTAAAAATCTACAGTTAATTCAGCAAATTAAAATAAATCTAATACCATCGTATCCCTTACGCATCATTGCTTGTACAAAAAATGTAATCGAAGATAATTAATTAAAATTCATTGAGATTTTGATTAACTCTACAATAAATCTTACACGATACGCAGGCCGCGTTACGCTGATTGCTTCGTTGTAATGCGCGGGTTTTGCGGTGTTTTCTTAACGCATTCTTGCGGCGCTACACTGCATGTCATTTTAATGCGTAACATGTGCGCATGTTATGCATAATGTTGAATCATGAGCGTTGTCATGTCCATGTTGATTGGTGCCCTCACAGTATATTTCTCCCCTCACTTTTTCTTCAGTTTTTATGCACTTTACCCTCATATTGCCCTTATTTTGCCCTCACTTTGCCCTCTTATTACCCGCACTTTTTCCTCACATTTCTCTCACATTACCCGCACTTTCCCTCACATTGCCCTCACATTACCCTCACTTTGCCCTCATATTACCTACACTTTGCCCTCACATTACCTACATAAGGCCCTCACATTATCCACATTTTGCCCTCACATTATCTACACTTTGCCTTCATTCTCACTCACATTATCCAGACTTTCCGTCACTTTACCCTGACATTACCCTCATTATACCCTCACATTGCCCTCACTTTACCGTCACTTTCCCTCACTTTTCGTTACTTTTCCCCAACTTTGCCTTCACTTTGCCCTCATATTACTCCACTTTACCCTCACAAGGCTCTTAGTCTGCCCTCAATTTACCATTACCTTCTCTTCACTGTGCCTTCGCATATAACTTCACTATGCCCCTTTGCCTCTTTACCCTCACCATCCCTCCACGTTTCCCCTCACTCCCCTTCCTCCCCAGTCATTCCCCTCTCTCGCTCCCCTCATTCAGAGGGTAATTTGTTTGTGGCAGGTCTCCTTCTCATCAGGTTTTTTAATTCCTCCTCATCTCCCCAACTGCTCATTAATTTCGCAACTGCATCCCTCATTCCCCCTGTTTATCCGCTGTTTCTCCCCTCATTTATATATTTATTCTGTTGTCATCCCTTCCCTCATTTGCCCTCGGAATTGAGATTACCGGGGGAGTTGTGGCGCTGTTACGATGTGTTACGTGACCGTAACCACCTGTTACGGGAAGTTCTGGCTCAGTTATGAATTATTACATGAAATTTACATACAAAAAATTTTCGTTAATTTCAAAGTCGATAAAAAAATTCATCTTGAAAATTCAAGACAAAATTATTAATATTTGACCAGAGTTGATATGGGTTGAATCAGAAATAAATTATTTGTACAAAATTATTCGGATTTTTTAATTTTATTTATATATATTTTTAGGATACAAATGATTTATTTGGAAAATTTAGGAAAAAATTATTAAAATTTTGATCACAGTGGATATGGGTTGAAATAAAAATAAATTATTTGCGTATAATTGGTAAGTTTGACATTTGATTTATAAGTAATTTTAATATTGGTTATGTTAATAAAAAAAGTACAGGTACAGTCCAGTTCCGGATCAGTGCTGGCACGATGACGTGTTGTTGCGACGGTCAAATGAACTTTAATTCGAACTTAACAAGACACAAGTTTTGCATCAGCGCTAATGAGGAGGCGAGGGAACGCTGAATGAGATGAATTAATAAGATGAATAAATGCGATGAGTTAATGAGATGAATAAATGCGATGAACGAATGAGATGAATTAATGAGATGAAAAAATGCGATGAGTTAATGAGATGAATTAATGAGATGAATAAATGCAATAAATAAATGCGATGACTTAATGAGATAAATAAATGAGATGAATAGATGCGATGAATAAATAAGATGAATGAATGAGATGAATCAGTGAGATGAATAAATAAGTTAAATGAGATGAATAAATGAGAAGAATAAATGAGATGAATAAATGGATGAAATAATGAGATGAATAAATGAGATGAACGAATGAGATGAATCAATGAGATGAATTAAGGATAAGAATACATTAATGAGTGACCATCACTTCATGATACTCATGACCGCTATCATGGTACACTAAGAAAATTGAATGTGTCAAAGTATAAACACGCTTTCTTACCCACATTTTCTATCTTACCCGTTATTTTCGCTCCCAAAGACATCGCTGTTATTTTCGCTCCCAAAGACATCGCTGTTATTTTCACTCACAAAGACATCGCCGTTATTCTCACTCCCAAAGACATCGCCGTTATTTTCACTCCCAAAGACATCGCCGTTATTTTCACTCACAAAGACATCGCCGTTATTTTCACTCACAAAGACATCGCTGTTATTTTCACTCACAAAGACATCGCCGTTATTTTCACTCACAAAGACAACGCCGTTATTTTCACTCACAAAGACATCGCCGTTATTCGTTATTTTGCAATAAAACATAAGCGCGGTTCTAAGACGCCATTTAGGCAATATCATGGCAATTACAACGCACAAAATTGCATAATGGCAGCGTTATGAGCTACCGTAATGTGCATGGCTTAATTTAACGATGCTATAACAAACAAGTGTTTAAAATTACATTATTATATCAACATTTTTTAATGTTCATTATGTTCAATTCTTATACACAGCTTCATTATTATATTAATATTATTTATTGTATCACTTCTCATATACAGCTTATAAGATCATTTAACAATAACTATGAATATTAAAAATATGATAATATTTAATAATATTAAATATATAAATAATATGTAGAAATTGATCATTATATTTTAATTTCTATTTATATTAGCACCTTAAAAATAGTTTAAATGAAATTAATTTGCTTTTTACTTTTGACGCCCTAAAGTTGAATAATTTTGCTAAAGTTATTATCGGAGAAAAGAATCTTAAATAAGGTATTTTCGCATACTTACTTAATTTAGATGAAAATGCAATATAATAAATTAAAAACATTATTTCCCACAAAATTAGAGGATAGGGAATCTGCAAATCTAAATATTTGTAACTCTGTTGACTTATAACATCGCTAAAGCTAATATAACCATAAGATAATGTGACATAAAATATCATATCTATCGTGCAAATAACTTAAACATGATCTTGGGCATTTTACTTCACATTTTCATGGAAAACTTTCAAAAATTTAACTATTTCATAGTGGAATTCAATTGATCAATAAATTTTAAACTTATTCGTTATCCACGCAGAAACAAGATAAATGTGACAAAAACGAATTCAATTCTAATCAATAAAAATTTTTGTTGCGTGTACAATCAGCTAAAAAAAATTATTTTCCATCAATAAAGGCCTATTGGACAAAAAAAATTCTAAATACTCCTCATGTTGAATTTCAATTGACACGAAAAATAAAAAATGATTAAAGATTCTGAAAAAATAAAATTCGATTTTACAATTAATTTCGATTTTCCAGCCTCCAGCACCTCATTAAGAACGGCTTAAATTTCAGTCTCGAAATTCAATAAATCCCTTGAGCCTCATTAGCGAATTTTGTATGGCCACCCATGGCGCGACCATGCAGCGGACATTCATGCAATCGCCGGGGGCTGGAAATTATCGAACGATTGCCAGCAATCGCGACGTCTTTGTTGCTACCCTCGGAAAAAACGAGGGTAGCTCGGCGAGACGAGGGCTCGATATCGAGCGGGACCAGCTGTTGTTGTTGCTGTTGTTATTGCTGTTGTTGTTGCTGTTGTTGTTGTTGCTGTTGTTGTTGTTGCTGTTGTTGTTGTTGCTGTTGTTGTTGCTGTTGTTATTGCTGTTGTTGTTGCTGTTATTGCTGTTGTAGCTATTGCCGATACTGACGTTGTTGTTGCTTTTGTTGTTGCTGTCGTTGTTGCTGTTGTTGTTATTTATGTTCTTGTTGCTGTTGTTGTTGCTGTTGCTGTTGTTGTTGCTGCTGTTGTTGCTGCTGTTGTTGTTGCTGTTGTTGTTGCTGCTGTTGTTATTGCTGTTGTTGTTGCTAATGTTGCTGTTGTTTTTGATATGGTTATTGGTTATTGCTGCTATTCATAAACATTCTGTTCTTCGCTATTATAACTGTTGTTATTGTTATCGATTTTGTTGTTATTACCATTTATTTGCTACTAATGTTGCGTCTGTTGTTGATACAGCTGTTGTTAAGGCCTTTTCTGTAGTTATTGTTGCTATTGTTATTGCTGCTATTTGTAAAATCGTTGTTGCAGTTATCAATTATACAGTTGTCGCAGCTGTTGTTTCTACTGTTGTCGTTATCTTAGTTTTTACCATTTTTTTAATTTATGCATACACTTTGCTGTTGTTTTCGTTAGTGTTGCTGCTGGTGTTAAAATTGTAAAATTTTTATTGTTATTATTGAGAAATATTATTACTGCTGTGAAAAGAGGGCAACTTAGTTATCGTTGTTATTTTTATTACTTTTATTTATATTAATTTCCTTTATTCGGTGTAATTTGTTGCCGTTGTTATTGACGCCGTAACACATCCTGCTGTTATTTTTGTTAACGCTGCCGCTGCTGCTGGAAATCGATAACTGGGCCACGTGGATATTTGCTCTTATTGCTGTTATTGAATGTGTTGCTGTTGTTACATTTGTTGCTGTTTTTGCTGTTGTTGCATGTGTTGCTGTTGTTGAATGTGTTGCTGTTGTTGAATGTGTTGCTGTTGTTACATTTGTTGCTGTTTTTGCTGTTGTTGCATGTGTTTGTTGTTGCTGTTGTTGTTCCTGTTGTTGTTGCTGTTGTTGTTGCTGTTGTTACTGTGGTTGTTGCTGTTGTTGTTACTGCCGTTGTTGCTGTTGTTGTTATAGCTGTTGTTGTTGTTGTTATTGTTGTTGCTGTTGTTGTTGTTGCTGTTATTGTTGTTGTTGTTTTTGTTATAGTTATTGGTTCTTGCTGCTATTAATAAATATTCTGTCCTTCGTTGTTATACCTTTTGTTATTGATGTAGATTTTGCCGCCAATACCATCGTTTTTGCCGTTAATGTTTCGTCTGATGTTGTTGCAGCTGTTGTTATGGCCTTTTCTGTAGTTGCTGTTGTTATTGCTCTTATTTGTATAATTATTATTGCAGTTATCTATGATACAGATGTTGTAGATGTTGTTTCTACTGTTGTCGTCATAGTTTTTGCTATTATTTTATATTGCTATTATTTCATTTATTTTTGCTATTATTTATATATTTATTTGACTACAACATTTTTTGCTGTTGTTTTCGTTAAAGTTGCTGTTGCTATTGTTGTTTCAATTGTAAAATTGTTGTTCTTGTAACTGAGAAATATCATTACTGCTTTACAAAAACTGTAGCTTAGGTAATGTTGTTATTTATATTGCTTTTATTTGTATTAATGTCCTTTATACGGTGTAATTTGTTGCCGTTGTTATTGACGCCATAACACTTCCTGCTGTTATTTTTGTTGTCGCTGCTGCCGCTGTTGCTGGAAATCGATAACTGGGCCACGTGGACATTTGCTGTTGTTGCTGCTGTTGCATGTGTTGCTGTTGTTGCATGTGTTGCTGTTGTTGCATGTGTTGTTGTTATTTCATATGTTGCTTGTTACATGTGTTGCTGTGTTTGCTGTTGTTGCATGTGTGATGTGTACATTAATTGAGTAATAGTACTTAATAATGTTTTTTATATTTATATTATAAATAAATTAGCTTGTTAATAAAGTTTGTGCTGTTACAGCTCCTATATTAATTCTGATTGCGTTTCAGCGTTTTATAAATTATTATGTTTTATATTTATATCGTTGAATTAATAATACACTGTTATATAATAACTTGAGTTTATTACTCAAATAAAACATTTCAGAAACACTTTAAAGTTTAAAATTATGAATAATGAAAAAAAAGATTAATGAAAGAGTCCTCCATTTGTTGGCCATTCATATAAATAAAAAATTGTGATTACTTTTCTAGGCCGTAGGCCTGCTTATCTGTTGCATAGAAGCAGGGTAATTATTCTGAAAACATTGAAATTATGAGAGAATTATAGGTGGCCAATTTAGCAACACAGAATATTTTTTTGGGCCGATCTTCGGCGGCCAAGCTTAAGTCGAGTTGTGGCCACCCAAAACCCGACCAAGATTTATTTTTGTTATTACAAAACCGCGTTAATTATTAACATTTGGCCTACCGTAAATCGGCCAAAACTTCAACAAGGGATAAAATCATCGGTAAATAACACCGCACCTAATGAATGGCCGCGCATAAACCGGCCAATAATTTCACCAGGGAATTGGCCGCTCATAAACCGGCCAATAATTTCAAAGGATAATTGGCCGCGCATAAACCGGCCAATAATTTCAAAGGATAATTGGCCGCGCATAAACCGGCCAATATTTTCAAAGGATAATTGGCCGCGCATAAACCGGCCAATATTTTCAAAGGATAATTGGCCGCGCATAAACCGGCCAATAATTGCAGCAGGGAATTGGTCGCGCATAAACCGGCCAATAATGGCACCAGGGAATTGGCCGTGCATAAACCGGCCAATAATTCCAAAGGCCGCTCATAAACCGGCCAATAATTGCATTGTGGAATTGGCCGCGCATAAACCGGCCAATAATTTCAGCAGGGAATTCAGGCAGTTATTCATTGGGGTTTTTACAGCGCGTCTGTCATTTGAATGACGCTGTGAATGCGGCTTGATTGACATACTATCGTGAGGAGGAGAGAGGGTGATTATTGTAAAAGGGAGAGAGGATGATTATTTTGAGGGAAAGATAAGGTGATTATCGTGAGAGGGAGAGAGGGTGATTATTGTGAGGGATGGAGAGAGAGGGTGATTTTTTTCAAGGGTGAGAGAGGGTGATTATTGTGATAAAGGGAGAGGGTGATTTTTTAAAAGATGAGGGAGGGTATTAAATAATAAGGGTGTTAATTATTAATTTTCATTATTGTATTAAATACAATAAAATACTCAACAGCCAAAATATCAATGAGATGCCGTACATTGCTAGCTTATATTGTAAGTATTAATTACAATAAGCAATATATATATAATAGGTAATTTAAAGTAAACCGTATCTGTATCTTATTTTAATGAAGGCCAAAAAGGAATGCTGCTGTTCATCATTACCTGCTTAAAAATAATTTTTTATCTATTGAAGGCTGCTAGAATATTTTTTATTTCACTACAATAAAATTTGTTTAGTGTATCTGGTTTACACTAAATAAAATTTTTAATACAGGTTTTAACAATTGAAATAAACTCAGTCTTCAAAATATATAAAATACCAGTCAGATGATTAAAATGAAATTCAAGGTTTAGGTTAATATGGATTTAATCCTATCCTATTTAATCCTCTAATGCTATTTTAATCCTCGCGAATTACCTCAATATTTAACCTATTTATTTAACCATATCACTATTGAAACAAAGATGGCACGCGATATATATGGCGGACAGCTGGCTTAGCCATCTGCATGTCTGGCCACAGATGGCTACTGGCGATATTGAGGCCTGCACCTGCTATATGTGTGCCACATAATATACATACGATATACAATATAATATACATGTAATATACCACGTAATATGCCAACAATATACCACATAAAATACAAACTATATACAACGTAACGCACATATAATATGCCACATAATATACATACCATATACCACATCATATACATACAATATACAACGTAATATGCATATAATATACCACGTAATATACATACAATATACTACGTAATATGCACATAATATACCAATTATTATATAAACTATTTACCACGTAAGGTACATATAATATGCCACGTAGTATACCTATCATATACTACGTAATATACATACAATACACCATATAACATACAGAGTATAAACCACTTAATTTACACACGATATGCATCATAATATACCTACACTTCAATATACAACATAATATACCATGTAATATGCATACAATATACAATATTATATACAGACTATAAAACAAATAATATACACATAATATACCATATATAATAAATAGAAAATATGACATAATATACAAACTATAGAACAAATAATATGTATACAATATACATACATATTTTGGTCGGTGCATCTATAATACGCGATTTGGAATTATCACGATGAAATATTTTTACAAAGAATCCCGGTTAAAATGTATCGGTCAAAAATAGATTGTAAGAACACATTTTTTACACGCAAAAAAAATGTTTCGTCTGGTTTTTATTTTTTTTTCGCGAAAAAGTTTATGTTGTTAGCAGTTTTTTTTTGTAATTGCACATTCATAATTTATAAATATTAAGTTCCCCAAAAAATTTAGGAATACAATTTCTCATCTTTTGTGAACGTTTTATAATATTATATGCACTTGTATACGCTTTTTAATCTAAAAAAAATACACAGAAAAAAGTACACATTTTTAACATACTATCTACAACATTGCAGTCGTATTAAATAAATTATATATCATTATTATTGAGAAAAAACAAATAAATCAATATTCACTTTTCAATTTTTTTATACTCTAATTAAATATAAATGGTTTATCACCCCGTAACGTGAACATGTTGAAAAATATGATACCAAACCAGTGGTAATAACGTTTAAATATATGCACACAAATTTTTAGACACGAATTTTTTCGCGATCCAAACAACATAAATATAATATAAATATTATTATTATTAGCATTATCAATAATAGTAAAAAGTAGAAAAATTATAATTCAATAAAAAAGATTTTGAACGGAAAGAAAAAGTTTTAAAATCTAAACATAGAACACACACACACACGAAAAAACAATGTTTGCGGCTAAGAATTTCAATTACATAAATGAGTTTGGAGACCCGCAAAATATGTCTGATAGCTTGACCTCAGAGCATAAAATTTTTATATGTGTGCCATTAGGCCTAGGAAGCGCATAGAACAAAATTTTAAACACAAGCCTATTCATTCAAATAATAAATATATTCTACTGTCATCATAAAAAATATTACTCCTAAAACAGGGGAAAATAATGGAATATCACTTGGAATTCAAGCCGTAAACCAAAGTTTAAAATTCTAAAAAAACACAAATTTTGAAAAATCCGAAATAGATCCGACGTGAGGGCAACATCATCATTTGGAGCTTACGCTGAGACGGCGTCTGAACGCCAACAAATTGTTTTCCATAATGACTTTCGTCCCTCGTTTACCCTCTTTCTCCCCTCGTTTACCCGATTTCTTCTGTCGTTTGCCTCTTTCTTCCCTCGTATACCCTCTTTCGCCCTCTTTCCTCACTCATTTACCCTCTTTCTTCCTTAGTTTACACTCTTTCGTTCCTCTTTCTTCTCTCGTTTACCCTCTCTCGTCCCTCTCTCTTCCTTAGTTTACCCTATATCTTCTTTCGTTTACCCTATTTCTTTCTTCGTTTACCCTTTTTTTCATACACCCTCTTTCTTTTCTCGTTCATCATCTTTCTTCCCTCGTCTACCCTCTTTCATTTCTCGTTTACCCTCTTTCGTCAATCGTTTACCCACTTTCATCCCTCGTTTAACCTTTTCCGCATCTCGCTTACCTTGTTTCTTTCCCTCGTTCACCTCTTTCATTTCTCTTTTACTCTCTTTCGCTTCTCGTTTACCTTCTTTCGTCACTCGTTTATCCTCTCACCTCCCTCGTTTGCCCTCATGTGGTCCTCTTTTATTCTCTCCTCTAAGGTGTCATTCGCTTCTTATCTCCGGTCTCGTACAGCCGCTTCTCTACGTTTTATTATATTATTTATTCTAATACATTTCTTCTTATGAGGCCTCTTTCCTCTCTTTTTCTTCCTATCATACCTTCTTTTATGGTGCCTCCTTTTCCCTCTTTTTTGTGCCCATTTCATCATAC
Source organism: Hyalella azteca (assembly GCF_000764305.2). Taxonomy (NCBI): domain Eukaryota; kingdom Metazoa; phylum Arthropoda; class Malacostraca; order Amphipoda; family Hyalellidae; genus Hyalella; species Hyalella azteca. The sequence goes on along the minus strand of NW_025936784.1, from coordinate 40,738 downwards.
CCCATAACTGTCAAATAAAAAATGAAAATAGCCCAGATAAGCAGCAAGTTTAGTGAATGAAAAAGAAAAAAAAATTAATAGGATAAAAACCCATTGGCAGTTACACCCTCTTTCTTCCCTCGTCTGACCCTTTCTCACCCTCGTCTACCCTCTTTAATTTCTCGTTTACCCTCTTTCATCCCTCGTTTAACCTCTTCCGTGTATCGCTTACCTTCTTTCTTCCTTCGTTTACCTCTTTCATTTTTCTTTGTCTCTTTCGCTTCTCGTTTACCTTCTTTCGTCTCTCGTTTTTCCTCTCACCTACCTCATTTGCCCTCATGTGGTCCTCTTTTATTATCTCCTCTCTGGTGTCTTTCGCTTCTTATCTCCGGTCTCGCACAGTCGTTTCTCTACCTTTTACTTCATTGTTTATTCTAATACATTTCTTCTTCTGGGACCACTTTCCTCTCTTTTTGTTCCTATCATACTTTCATTTATGGTGCCTCCTTTCCCCTCTTTTTTGTGACCATAACACCCCACAACTGTCAAATAAAAAATGAAAATAGCCCAGATAAGCAGCAAGTTTAGTGAATGAAAAAGAAAAAAAAATTAATAGGATAAAAACCCATTGGCAGCTTAAATAAAAAACTGAAAAAAATAAAAAAGAGGGAAAACAGGCTTAGAGGGCACTGAAAAAAATGAATAAATGAAAATGAAACAGAAAACTTTAGAGACGAGGGAAACAGCCAAAATGAGGGGAAATCTCCATGATGGAAAATAAGTGAGGGCAAAAAAGTGAGGGTGAGAAAGTGAGGGTAAAAAGTGAGGGAAGCAGGACTAGGCTGAGGGCATTACCATAACATTACAATGATGATCACAATAAAGTCGGCGACACAATACCAGTGCCGCATTAGGAGTATTTTTGGTTACCGTGGAGGCTCCCTCTCTGCGGTAATATTTAGTAGCATGCACGTTATTATGAATTATTACATATTTATTCAAATAATATGAGGATATGTCTATTCATATGCTTATTAGGATGACATGAATATATTTCTATATAGATATTTTATTTATTTAGGGTAAGGACATTTTTTACGTATCTATTCAGGTGCGTAGTTATTTCTTATTAAGACGTCTTAAATTATATATGAAATTAAGAAATAAGAATACTAAGATATTTGCACAGCAAAAGCAGCAATTGCACCACGAAATAAATTAAAATCTTTAATTATTTACTTAAATTTGAAAGAAATATTATTATTAAAATTAGAATTCTGCACCAATTATGAATTTCGGTTATAACGATATCGTTATTATATCGGAAATTGACATGATTTATATTTCAAACGAATTTTTCCAACGACAACCATCATTAATTATAGTAGCTACCATAATTAAACAAAATAATTAAAAACCTAAACCTGATAATTTCTATCTGCACATAATAATGACCATAATCATATAGAATAATAGCCTTCATTAAACCTAATAATTACTCTCATTAACCCAAAATAATCACCCTCATTAAACCAAATAATTACCCTCATCAAGCTCAATAATTTCCCTCAATAAACCTAAAAACAACCATCATTATGACTAATAAATAACTTACAATCATTGTGTATATTGACTTATATATAATAATAAATATATTATATACTATATTATTAAATTATTAATTTAAATATATATTGAAATTTGAATGAGATGAATTAATGAGATGAATAAATGCGATGAGTTAATGAGATGAATAAATGAGATAAATTAATGCGATGAACAAATGAGATGAATAAATGAGATGAATAAATGACATGATTAAATGAAATGAATAAATAAGATAAATGAGATGAATAAATGAGATGAATTAATGGGAAGAATAAATGAGATGAACGAAAGCGATGAACAAATGAGATGAATAAATTAGATGAATCAATGACATAATTAAATGAAATGGATAAATAAGATAAATGAGATGAATAAATGAGATAAATCAATGAGATCAATTAATGAGAAGAATAAATGAGATGAACGAATGCGATGAATAAATGAGATGAATTAAGGAAATGAGTTCATTAATGAGTGACCATCACTTCATGATACTCATGGCCGCTATCATGGTACACTAAGAAAACTGAATGTGTCATATTAATCAAATAGTGACACGCTTTCTTACCCTCAGCACAAGCAGAGAGCAGCCGTAGCACTGATACGCCCCTGTGCATTGCCAAAGTGGGTCAAGATGACCCACATAAGGGTATAAAATGCATAATTATTTGGACAAAATCTCACTAATCTCTCTGAGTGTCATCAATATTTTAATGATCATTTTATGATTTTTTATGAGCAAATAAAAAAAGTATAAAAAATAATTAATTTATGCACAAATTATTGCCGCTTTTGTAATTATTCTTTTTTTTTACATCGCCGTTATTCGTTATTTGTGCTCCCAAAGACATCGCCGTTATTTTCGCTCCCAAAGACATCGCCGTTATTTTCACTCCCAAAGACATCGACGTTATTTTCACTCACAAAGACATCGCCGTTATTTTCACTCCTAAAGACATCGCCGTTATTTTCACTCCCAAAGACATCGCCGTTATTTTCACTCCCAAAGACATCGCTGTTATTTTCACTCCTAAAGACATCGCCGTTATTTTCACTCACAAAGACATCGCTGTTATTTTCACTCACAAAGACATCGCCGTTATTTTCACTCACAAAGACATCGCTGTTATTTTCACTCCCAAAGACATCGCCGTTATTTTCGCTGCCAAAGACATCGCTGTTATTTTCACTCACAAAAACATCGCCGTTATTTTCACTCCCAAAGACATCGCTGTCATTTTCACTCACAAAAACATCGCCGTTATTTTCACTCACAAAGACATCGCCGTTATTTTCACTCACAAAGACATCGCTGTTATTTNCTCATAAACCGGCCAATAATTGCATTGTGGAATTGGCCGCGCATAAACCGGCCAATAATTTCAGCAGGGAATTCAGGCAGTTATTCATTGGGGTTTTTACAGCGCGTCTGTCATTTGAATGACGCTGTGAATGCGGCTTGATTGACAGCCGACATAATCACGGGTGATTAGTGGGGGTGATTAGTAGGTGCCTAATGTGAAGAGAGGGTGATTATTGCGAGGGTGAGAGCGAGAGGGTGATTATCGTGAGGGTGAGGGTGACTATCGTGAGGGTGAGAGAGGGTGATTATTTTGAAGGAGAGAGAGGGTGATTATGGTGAGGGAGGGAGAGGATGATTATCGCGAGGGAGAAAGAGGGTAATTTTTTCATGGTTGAGAGAGGGTAATCATCCTGAGGGTAATTAATTATTACTTATTATTATAATTTTATATACACTAAAATACAACAAAGAATTTTTTCTACAATAATATATTTTTAGTGTATATGATTTACAGTTAATAATATTGTTAATACAGGTTCAAACTATTGAAATAAACTTAGTCTTCAAAATATACAAAGTGCCAGTCAGATAGTTAAAATGAAATTCAAGGATTAGGTTAATATGGATTACAATATTTAACATAGCGAATTAACTCTATATTTAACCTATTTATTTAGGCATATCACTATTGAAACAAAGATGGCACGTGATATATATGGCTGACAGCTGGCTTNTTTCATTTCTCGTTTACCCTCTTTCGTCAATCGTTTACCCACTTTCATCCCTCGTTTAACCTTTTCCGCATCTCGCTTACCTTGTTTCTTTCCCTCGTTCACCTCTTTCATTTCTCTTTTACTCTCTTTCGCTTCTCGTTTACCTTCTTTCGTCACTCGTTTATCCTCTCACCTCCCTCGTTTGCCCTCATGTGGTCCTCTTTTATTCTCTCCTCTAAGGTGTCATTCGCTTCTTATCTCCGGTCTCGTACAGCCGCTTCTCTACGTTTTATTATATTATTTATTCTAATACATTTCTTCTTATGAGGCCTCTTTCCTCTCTTTTTCTTCCTATCATACCTTCTTTTATGGTGCCTCCTTTTCCCTCTTTTTTGTGCCCATTTCATCATACCCCATAACTGTCAAATAAAAAATGAAAATAGCCCAGATAAGCAGCAAGTTTAGTGAATGAAAAAGAAAAAAAAATTAATAGGATAAAAACCCATTGGCAGCTTAAATAAAAAACTGAAAAAAATAAAAAAGAGGGAAAACAGGCTTAGAGGGCACTGAAAAAATGAATAAATGAGAATGAAACAGACAACTTTAGAGACGAGGGAAACAGCCAAAATGAGGGGAAATCTCCATGATGGAAAATAAGTGAGGGCAAAAAAGTGAGGGTGAGAAAGTGAGGGTAAAAAGTGAGGGAAGCAGGACTAGACTGAGGACATTTCCATAACATTACAATGATGATCACAATAAAGTCGGCGACACAATACCAGTGCCGCATTAGGAGTATTTTTGGTTACCGTGGAGGCTCCCTCTCTGCGGTAATATTTAGTAGCATGCACGTTATTATGAATTATTATATATTTATTCAAATAATGTGAGGATATGTCTATTCATATGCTTATTAGGATGACATGAATCTATTTCTATATAGATATTTTTATTAATTTAAGGTAAGGATATGTCTATGCAGATATGTACTTATTTCTTATGAAGACGTTCAAATTGAAAAATAATATTGTTACTCAAATTATATTTACACACATACCAATTATGAATTTTGATTGTAATGATATCGTCATTGATTACCGGGAATTTACAGGATTTAAATTTCAATCGATTTTTTCCAACGACAACCATCATTAATTATAATAATAACCACAATTAAATAGATTAATTTAAAAACTAAACCTGATAGTTTCCATCTGCACATGAAAATTACCATACTCATATAAACTGATTACCCTCATTAAGCCTGATAATTACCATCATTATGCCTAATAACTAACTTACAATCATTGTGTCCATTGACTTGCAGATAATATTAAATATATGTATAATATTATTGAATATATGATTAATATTATTATATATACCAAAATTTATGAATAAAAAATATAAAAGTTTAATGACTTTGAAGATAAATTAAAGAAGTATCACTCATTGAAGTATAACTTTGTTGTTACAGTTGTTACCAATGCCACATAATAAATCTGAACTATGTATCTTGATACTATTAATAGTTTAAATGTGTAAGAATAGCAGCGTTACAATATTCAAGCAATTTTATATATAGTATGCAAGCCATCATGTAATATATGTACAGGCAATAATATAAAACACATCAATCATATAAAATAGAACAATCATGTCACATACAAGCAATCACAAATTATATAGTGATCATATAAAATACAGCAATCTTATAATATACAGCAATCATGTAATATACAGCAATCTTATAATAAACTGAGATCACATAATACACAACAATCATTTAATATACAGCAATCATATAATATACAGCAATTAAAATCATGTAATATACAGCAATCATATAACACACAGCAATCATGTAATATACAGCAATCACATAATACACAACAATCACATAATACACAGCAATCATGTAATATACAGCAATCATACAATAAACAACAATTAAAATCATGTAATATACAGCAATCATATAACACACAACAATCACGTAATACACAACAATCACATAATACACCGCAATCATGGAATATACAGCAATCATACAATAAACATAAGTCATTTTCATCACATTAAGCAGATAGCCGAGGGACAAATCAGCGGAGTGTGGCAATCTAAATCAGTTTGACGGGTTTCCCGCTAGACTTGGAATAATGATGGCAGCATCTAGCGGTATTACCCGAGGCTTTATCCTCTGTTGTGGCGCAATTAGGCAACATTTTCTTCGCGGGATGCCTCTCGTTAGAGCAATCATGCAATGAATTAAAATAATCATCTTAATTAGAGGTAATAGCGCTGGATTAACATTACGGTCGGTGCCACAGTGAGACGATCTTGTTTACTAAACTTATGTGGGTTAATTTTGATGAATTGTGGGCTAAATTTATAATTTGGCATTTGGAGGTGTTATTATGAACCTTATTTAGGTTAATAAAATTTAAATGGAAATATAGTTAAGTGTTTCACGTATTTCGCGATCATTATAAGCCTGTGAAAATCAGGGCTAGTCATTTTACTTCACTCGGATAAGTCTACGGAAATTACGCCTAACATTTACTTTACTCCTGCAATTTAAACGTAATTTTCTTCATATGAATAATTTCTCAGTGTCAAAATAACACATCGTTATATCAATATAATCCGGTTTTCAAATAATATAATAATAAATATCATTATTAAAATGAGGTAAGCTATTTCAAAATGCTTTATTAAAACTCTAAGTTAAGACAAGAAAGACAGACTGTGAAAATTCAAAAAAACTAAATTCATAGTCGAAGTAAAATATACGAATACGGATCAAAACAGTTCAAATTACCACCAAGCCTGGAATTTACTTATAATCTTGTGTCATTCTAAAGAACAAATTGATTTTAGTAACTTTTTAATATCGAATTTAAACAAACTTTTCCTATAGAACAAAAGCAATTTATTTTTGTGTAGACCATCTATATACTTTTTCCATGCATATAAAAATATACTCTATATATTTTTCACACTCTTTATATTTTTCTATGCATAAAAAAGTAAACTAAATATATTTTTCACACTCTATATAGATATTTTATACATATAATAAAATAATTGGTTGAGGAATTTAACGAAGGGTGCTTATCGTTATAATAGCCACGACCTCAAACCTTCAGGTCTTGAACGATCAAAAAAAATTATATTTTTCGAGTCAAGACACATGAGAAAAAAATGACGCGTTCCCGCTGCGTGAGTGGGAAGAAAAATAACGTAAATGACTCAATGCGTCATTTACGTTAATGATCAGTTTAGGATAACGGCTTCTTAGTGAGCGCTAAAAACGACTAATGGCAATTGTGGAAGTTCCTTTAGAGCTTTACTTAATATAGCCTACGAGGGGTGGGGGGTTACGGGGGTGGGGGACAGGAGTGAAATTGAGGGAAGGGGTAAAAGAAAAGGGGGAATGAAGGGGAGAAAAGAGAGGAGAAATGGAAGGAGGGAAAGGAAGAGGTGAAAAGAAGGAGTGAAAGAGATGGGGAAAATGAAGGGGAGAAAGGATGGAGGAAAAGGAAGAGGTGAAAGGGAGAGGGAAATGAAGGGGAAAAGAAAGAAGGAAAGGGAAGGAAGGAAAGGAAGGAAAGGAAGGGGGAATGAAGGGGAAAAGGAAAAGTAAGGAAGGAAAGGATGAGGTGAAAGGAAGGAGGAAAAGGAAAGGAGAGAAGCATGAGTTAAGGGAAGGGGTAATGGGGACAGGAAGAGGGAAAGGGAAGGAGGAACGGAAGGGGGAGTAAAAGGGGATAAAAAAGCGTGAAATTATTGACGGGAGCTTCTTAGCTTTGATTAGGAACCGAGGGCGTGACGGGAATGGGAATGAGGTTCGGGAATGTCAGGATTGCGGTGGGAATCTCTACTAACGAGGCACTTATGAAGAGAGAATTTGAAGAGTTTTATAAATTCAAACATTTGTATACCATTATTCACTTTTTTAGATCAGTTATGTTAAAAAAACAATATTTTATATAACAATATTAATTTCTACAGGTCAATTTTGATTTTCTACTCCGTGTAAATGCAAAATTATATTTCAACTAATTTCACAAATTGAAAATTAAAGCAATATCAATATGATTGAATGTATTAATATACGTCAAAGAAGTTATATTTAGACTATAATTGGAACTTTACGTAGAACGAATGTAACTTTTTTATTGAAGACATCAAAAAGTATTTACAAATAGTTTTAGAGATTTCAACATTGAGGTATTTTAATATTCTTAATTTTAAATTTCGTTGTTTGATTCATCTGCGAATTAATCGGCTCGAAAGTATACTTATTTAAAAATGTACAGATAATTCGCACGCTTTATAAGTCATTATAGTTGATTTCAGCGAGGTTATGTCTGTACAAATACTTTTTACGGCGTATTAATAATTGCTCACAGATATTTTCAACGCATCTATCAATCGTTAATAATATTTTCTAAACAATAATAATTTCTATTAATATTACACACTTTCCAGAATTCTATTTGCAATTTGTCAATCAATAAATATTTCCACGCGTCCAATCGATATTGTCACAAATATTCGTCCACATTTAAACAATATTCATCGATATTGCGGCAAATATTCATCGATATTTTATTAAATGCTTATCGAGTTTGTAGCAAATATGCATCGATATTTTAATATCTATTCATCGATATTGCCAAAAAATTCATCGACATTTCCAAAAATATACATCGATATTGCGGTAAAAAATTCGTCGATATTTTAATAAATAATCATCGATATTGTGGCGGGTATTCATCAATATTTCCCACGCAGCAATAAATCATTGAGAAAGTCCTCATGTAAACACATTCACGAATAATGAATGTGGTGTGCATGAACGAGCTCATGAATGAGAAGGATTAGGCTTCATCCTGTCCTGTGTCTAGGCAGGTCGTAGGAATTCAGGACAAATTCTCAGGTTTTTGCATGGAATTTCACAACATTGAATGATTTAATGAATGTTGTTGTATGGTGTGTTGATAATATATTGCCAGAATAAGAATACATAGTATTATCTAATTTATATTTGCATGGAATTTCACAACATTAAATGATTTAATGAATTTTGTTGCATGGTGTGTTGATAATATATTGCCAGAATATAAATACATGGTATTTTCTAATTGTTAATATTTTTCAATCCAGAATTAATGGCCACTTCCAAACATCAAGGCAACCATTTAATACATAAATTTATTATTGTTAATAGAAATATATAAACTTATTTACCTGTAATATACTGTAGTTGCCAATTATGATATTTTTTATTTGCAATGCTCAGGAGAAAAATTTAATAATTAAATTATATTTTGCATTTTGTTTTTTTTTCAAATTTTTTCTTATTCATGATCGTAGGAATAAATTAATGTAAGTGACAAAAAACAATGCTTCTCATTGAATTCATTATATTCTTCCATTTAAAATCTTTTATTAAATCTAAATACTTTCATCTGAACTTAAAATGTTCATCCGTTAATCAAATTAAAATCAGAACTTGATACTTTCAATGGATTCATTATGGTCGTCCTTCATATTATAACAATTTAACTAATTAAAATAAATGGACATTCATTTAATATTTTATTTTCCCTAATATATATTGACAGTGTCATGACATATCAAATTTATGAAATCTCAATATATATTTTATTCAATTATTGTTAATAAAATGAGTTAATTGAATTTAACACTATTGCTACTATGAGAGTTAATTATTAAAATTTAATTCACACCAATAAATGTATTTCAATTAAGAGAAATAATTGAAAGTGGTCAAATGGACCACAAAAGCACAAGATGTGGTTTTGTGGGCAAGTAATTCAGGTGAAGGGATTTTGTAGGCCTTCGCAATAACACTTTTGCTGAGAATTGCCCGTTAAAAGTGATCCCAAAATCTGAAAGCTAGGCCTCCTTAACGACCTGGCCTGATAAAAACAGCATAGGCCTATATACAGTTAAATTCATTTTAAAATGTTTATTTAATTTGAAATATTGTCTAAACTTCGCTACTTACTTTCTTCTTCTGTGAAATTTAATGTATATTTTTAATTATAGATTTATAACTAATAATAGATCATCTAAATTTAATGCTAAAAATAAATAAAATTTGATTAATATTTAAATTTGGGAAAACCAAAAAATTTGTTCGCAAAAATGTATCAAAAACGTCCGCTTTAATTATATAGCTGAATTAATAGTTAATTATATAGCTGACTTAATAATTAATTATATAGCTGAATTAATAATTAATTATATAGCTGAATTAATAATTATTTACATAGCTGCAAAGTGATCAATTACTTGGCTGAATTATTGATTAATTTCACAGCCCCATGATGAATAGTAACATAGCTGAATTATTAATTAAAAACCTAGCTGCTTGATGATTAATTGCATAGCTGAATCACTAATAAAAAACACAGCTGCATGATTATTAATTGTTAAGCTATATATTATTAAGCAAATACAAAGCTGTATTAAAAAGAACGCATATCTGGATTTTTGATTAGATACATAGCAGAATAATCAATGAATTAAATATCAGAAATATCAATTAGAAGGAATTTAAAAGCAAAGAAAACGCCAAGAAAATTCACCATATCGATATTGAAAACGTTTCGGAGTCCAGCTCCATCATCAGTTCGACTAAACTAAAAATGAATAAAATCACTTTAAAAGTCAAAATTCAAAGACAGACATAAAACCTAAACAAGACCTAACATTATATCGAAATAAACAGGACTAGTTATGAACAACGTTTTCAATATCGATATGGTGAATTTTCTTTGCGTTTTCTTTGCTTTTAAATTCCTTGTGAACTTGCGATATAAGAAGACTAATGATATAAGTATATATCAATTAATTACATTACTGCATGATAACTAATTACATAGCTGGGTGACTAATTAATGTCAAAGCTCAATTATTAGGATACTACTTGATACGTAACTATATCCAGACACTACTTGATAATTAATTACATAATGGATAATTGTCTAAATTATGAGCTAAATAATCATTAAATTATTATCAATAAAAATTATTAATTATTGAAATTGACGGAACGGGGGAACGTTTTATTTTTTAACATATGAAAATATAATAAAAATTTTCCGAATTTTGTGATGTTAATAGTAATTGATAATTTTGTTAATATTAATAAATAATATATTTTACAATGTGATAATAATAGTATATAACTCTTATTAAATATTAACTGTTTCTCAAATTCTTTATGCTAGAGGAACAGATAATGCAACGTTCTTTTATAAATTTGAAACAAAGTTTCAAACATATTTTTTTGTTCAATTAGAAACAGAAAATATTCAACCCAATAATAAGATTAAAATAATATATATCTTATATTTGAGTCTAGCTTATCATTTTCCTATACTTTCTTTCCTGTATTTCCTATTTTTCCTGTATCCTGTATTGTATTAGTCTCATTAATGCCATCTCAGTCTCATTAATGCCACCTCAGTCTCATTAATGCCATCTCAGTCTCATTAATGCCATCTCAGTCTCATTAATGCCACCATAATCTCATTAATGTCACAACTGTTTCATTAATGTCACCTCAGTCTCATTAGTGCCACCTCAATACCGTTAATGCCACCACAGTCCCATTAATGTCACAACTGTCTCATTAATGCCACCTCAGTCTCAATAACTTCCCGCGAGTCTCATTAAGTGGTGCGTCTCATTAAGTAGTGCGCTGTTTGCACGGCAATTAGTGGCATCTTAACTAATGAGGACAAGCGAGCCGTGCACGTGAATATATAATGGGCCTCTGCACCCATTACTGCTGGCCGACCCATTAACGCTGCTAAGTGGGCAGTCATGTCACTATATTGAGGCTTCCTAATGGGCGTTTGTAGTTACTAATGGCTAAGTAGTTAAGTAGTTTTTACTTGTACTAAGTAGTTAAGTAATTTGTACTTGTACTAATGGCTAGAAGGTTGTACTTATGGTACCTACTACTTAACATTCATTTACATTTATTACATAAACTCTAAAGGAATTTTTACAATTACAATCTAATTAACCTTATTTTAAAAATAACTAAACACAAAATTGTCAAATTATTTAATTAGTTTCAGGAAACCCGTTGAGTTGCGAAAATTTTCGGTCTGAATATCAAATATTAATATTTAATATATTACAATTAATATCTAAAAAAATAATATATATACTAATAATAATTTTATTATTATATATTACATAAGGAAGAATCAAACCATTACTTGCATATAACCATTAACCATCCAAGGGACCCCGGCTTTGACTAACGGGAGTCATAGTCTTCCAAGTACAGGTCATCTTCCTTGATGTGTCCCGTGTGTCCAGTGTATCCCTGGGGACCTGATGTGTCCCTAGATTGTTGATGTGTCCTGATATATGCCGTGTATCCACAAGATGACAACAGTATAGCCTCCTCCTTATAAATACATCAGATCTTATTGACAGTATACACCTCCTCATAATAAATACATCAGATCTTATCGACAGTATTTGCTTCCTCCTAATAAATACATCAGATCTTATTGAGAGTATACGCCTCCTCCTAATAAATACATCGGATCTTATATTGACAGTATAGCCTATTCCTAATAAATACATCAGATCTTATTGACAGTGTACGCCTCCTCCTAATAAATACATCAGATCTTATTGACAGTATACGCCTCCTCCTAATAAATGCATCGGATCTTATTGACAGTATAGCCTATTCCTAATAAATACATCAGATCTTATTGACATTGTAGCCTATTCCTAATAAATACATCAGATCTTATTGACAGTTTAAGCCTCCTCCTGATAAATACATCACATCTTATTGACAGTATACGCCTCCTCCTAATAAATACATCAGATCTTATTGACAGTGTAGCCTATTCCTAATAAATACATCAGATCTTATTGACAGTTTACGCCTCCTCCTGATGAATACATCACATCTTATTGACAGTATACACTTCCTCCTAATAAATACATCAGATCTTATTGACAGTATACGCCTCTTCCAGATAAATACATCAGATCTTATTGACAGTATACACCTCCTCCTAATAAATACATCAGATCTTATTGACAGTATACACCTATTCCTAATAAATACATCAGATCTTATTGACAGTATACGCCTCCTCCTAATAAATACATCAGATCTTATTGACAGTATAGCCTCTGTCTCTTATACACATCTAGATGTGTATAAGAGACAGATCTTATTGACAGTATACGCCTCCTCCTAATAAATACATCAGATCTTATTGACAGTATACGCCTCCTCCTAATAAATACATCAGATCTTATTGACAGTATACACCTCCTCCTAATAAATACATCAGATCGTATTGACAGTATTTGCCTCCTAATAAATACATCAGATCTTATTGACTGTATAGCCTCCTCCTAATAAATACATCAGATCTTACTGACAGTATACACCTCCTCCTAATAAATACATCAGATCTTATTGACAGTATAGCCTCCTCATAATAAATACATCAGATCTTATTGACAGTTTACGCCTCCTCCTAATAAATACATCAGATCTTATTGACAGTATAGCCTCCTCCTAATAAATACATCAGATCTTATTGACAGTATATGCCTCCTCCTAATAAATACATCAGATCTTATTGACAGTTTTTTCTGCCTCGGCAGCGGTCGTAAAAGAAAGCCATTGCCTGGAATTACCGTTCATGTATCATTCCAGATTCCCGTGTTCCAGCTCCGCGCATTCCAAGAGGTTCCCACATGAATTCTGAAATGTGCGCTCATCTAGCATTCCCGGAAGCGATTCCAGATTCCTGTATTCTAGATGATTCCAGTTATATTATTCATGAAGATTTTCTAGTATCGAATGCTTGCAATGGTATTCCCATATTCCTAGCCATTCCCAGCTGGAATTTAGTCTACTAAGTAACTTATAATGGAATACTGGACTAAGAAATTGGGAATTTGGATATCGATAATTGAAGCACTGGGAAAGGGAAAATCCGGAATGGGAATTTGGGAATTGGGTCAACGAAAATAAGAAATACTGGGAATTGAAATAAAGGGCATGGGATATCAGGTAATCAGACATTGTGAATTTTGAGGAGGTAATGGTTTTACTGTGCCTTTAATTATTGGAAATTGTGTTCCTGTGAAAAGGGTAAGTGGGAATTTGGATGTTAGGAATGGGGGCAGGGGTAATGGGCTTATCATTCCTGCCAGGAATGGCCGTAAAACTATCGTCTTATAAATTAAGTATATGTTGGGAAGATATTTTCATTATAAATGTAAATAAATATGCATAATTATTATGATATAAATATATTAAAATATCTATCAATATTGAATAAAATATTATTGTGAAAGCGTCATGAACTATGCAGGAATTGTTATAGATTAATAATTAATATAATAATATAATTTTTATTATATATAATAATACCTGTCTCTTATACACATCTAGATGTGTATAAGAGACAGATGTAACATATGNACATTACAGCGACGCAACATTACAGCGACGCAACATTACAGCGACGCAACATTACAGCGACGCAACATTACAGCGACGCAACATTACAGCGACGCAACATTACAGCGACGCAACATTACAGCGACGCAACATTACAGCGACGCAACATTACAGCGACGCAACATTACAGCGACGCAACATTACAGCGACGCAACATTACAGCGACGCAACATTACAGCGACGCAACATTACAGCGACGCAACATTACAGCGACGCAACATTACGGCGACGCAACATTACAGCGACGCAACATTACATCGACGCAACATTACGGCGACGCAACATTACGCAATGTTTCAACGCCAGAATGGGAATTTAGGAACCACTGGAATCACTTAAGAACCGAGCCGGGAATCTCGTGGGAATGGGAATGAGAATGAGATGAGAACGGGAATCGTTTGGGGGACGGGAATGTGATTAGATAAAACATGGCGAGGATGGGAATCAAGTGGCAATGGGAATCACTGGGAATGAGAATCACTGGGAATGAGAATCACTGGGAATGAGAATCACTGGGAATGAGAATCACTGGCATTGGGAATCATTGTGAATGAGAATCACAGGGAATGGGAATCACTGGGAATGGGAATCACTGGGAATGGGAATCAGTGGGAATGGGAATCTCTGGGAATGGGAATCGCTGTAAGTGAAAAAAAGCCCCACAATGATGGCGTTCAAATCGTAGAAAAAATGAATAATTTTGATTTCTAAACATCGGACATGTTCGATACTATTGGGATATAGGTAACCCTAATACCATGAGTACCTGTACAATGAACAGCTGTATAATGAACAGCTGTACAATGAACAGCTGTACAATGAACAGCTGTACAATGAACAGCTGTACAATGAACAGCTGTACAATGAACAGCAGTACAAAGAAATCTTCCTATTTCTACGAAATTTGTACTTCGTTTACCAACATTACTAAATTACAAATGTTCGTTACTTAATAGTTTATTTAAAAAATAGCCTAGAAAAAAAATAAATTGTCTGTGGGTTAATTCAAACAATTAATCATAATTAATTTAATTGAGTGGATTATAAATAAACCTTTTAAGATTGACAAAAAAATATCCAAACACGACAAAAAACTTTCGTTGTGACAGCGCTAAAATTAATAATTGATTGAATTATTATTCAGCCAGTAATTAACTAAATCATCAATTATTTTTTATTATTAATGAACGGCACCTTCAGTCTAATGGAACGATTGAACATGCATATTTTGTGAACAAGTAAATGTTAAACATGGCGGCTGTAATAAATCTAACAATCTTTTCATATCCATTAATCAAACGAAAATTAATTACTAAATGATAATTGTTGACAATCAGTAACCCACCTTCCTGCTGATCTTGGCGTCATTTATTAATTATCAACAAAAACGTTCAAATCTCTACTAACAAAATAAATTCATTAATATTAGAATAATTTATTTCCATCTAACAAAAATTTTACCATTATTTAACGCAATTAATTATGCACTAATATCTTTACTAACCATCTATAACTACTGTTCTAATTTTACTGTTACTGGGGATTTACTGTTCTAATTATTATTAGAACAATTTATTACTATTCAACAAAAATGTTAACAATGATTTTTTCAATTAATTATGCACTTAACGCAATTACGCAGCCGGTAGTAATTAAAATAAAAAATGATAAATAAATAAAAGAAAAATGCATGGCCGATTATGACGGCAGTAAATCCCCCTTGCATGTCGCGCTGTTTTTTTCACTGCATTTTTTTCACTGCATTTTTTCCTGCATTTTTTCACTGCATTTTTTCACTGCATTTTTTCACTGCATTTTTTCCGGCAACTTTTAATTATGAGTAAATTTTTTTTTTCGTGTCGGCGTCAGAGGACGGGCGGTTAAAATTCCTAAAGCGGTATCATGGATACGAGCTGCATGATGATTAATTACAGGCTGAATTATTAATTGATTACAGGCTGCATGATGATTAGTTGCAGGCTGGATTATTAATTGATTACAGGCTGCATGATGATTAGTTGCAGGCTGAATTATTAATTGATTACAGGCTGCATGATGATTAGTTGCAGGCTGAATTATTAATTAATTGCAGGCTGCATGATGATTAGTTGCAGGCTGAATTATTGATTGATTACAGGCTGCATGACGATTAGTTGCAGGCTGAAATATTAATTAACTACAGGCTGCATAATGGCTAATAACATAGCTGAATTAGTAATTAATTATATAGTTGCACGATGACTAATTACATAGGTTAAATATTGATTAATTTCAGGGCTACATGATGATTAATTACACAGCTGTTGAATAATTATCTAATTATTAAGCTGAATAATCATTAAATTATTATTAATAAAAAATTATTAATTACTGATATAGATGGAAGGGAAACGTTTAATTTTCAGCGTGCGAAAATAAAATAAAAAAATTTCCAAAATTTTATGATGTTATCCAAATCGGTAGAATAAATTAAATTTTTAAATAATAGTAATAACTAATATATATTCATCATATAATAGTAATGGTATAAAACTCTTAATATATATTAACTCTTTCTTTAACTCTTTATTCCAGAAGAACGGATAATGCAACGTTTTTATTAATTCAAAACAATGTTTCAATTATATTTTTGTTCAATTAGAAACAAATAATATTCAACACGTTAATAAGATTAAAATATTTTATATCTTAAATTTGAGTCTAGCTTATCATTTTCCTATACTTTATCTTCTCTATATCCTATATTTTCCTCCAATCCAGTATTATCTACATGTACTTTGTATTGCCTTGTGAATTATAATTATTAATATAACCATTTTTATATATTATTTATTGATTATTTTGCATAGTTCAATGCACTCATTAGTGAGGGCAAAATCAAGCCACATATGCCTTATTGCATTAATTTACAAATCGCAATTAAATAGGATAACTCTATGCCTATAATCGATAATGTTATAAAATCCAACATTATAACTAAACAATTTTTTCACTTGTTTTAAACTGAAATATAGAATGGTATCATTCAGATAGTTAGCCAATCACTAATTTACCGGTACAATTAATTAATAATTTTGTAATAAAAATTTTACTGCTAAATCACCTTGTAATTTAACATAATTCGAATAGAATTGATTTGGTAAAAAAATATTCAGTAATAATAAGTGCCAAATATTATAAGGGGGTGCAGGAGGAAGGGGGATTAAATAAGGGGGGTGGGGGTACAGGCGAAATTAAATAATATTAAATAATAATAAGCACAAAATATCACAGGGGGTGGAGGAGTGGGGATTAAATAAAGGGGAAGGGGGGGTACAGGCGAAATTAATACGTACCACAAAAAAGAAACAAACTTTTAATAACCAAGCGACCAACATCAATCACGAGTCACCCGTTGACCCGTCCTTAACACGACGTTATAATAACGTAACCAAGACGGCTGCTACGAACGCAACGTTAAATGTCGCAATTGTACCGGAAATGGTGCGGTGAAAATTAAAAAATGAGGGTAATGTAACGCAGGAGTGAGGGTAATGTGGCGCAGGAGTGAGGGTAATGTAACGCAGGAGTGAGGGTAATGTAACACAGGAGTGAGGGTAATGTAACGCAAGAGTGAGGGTAATGTAATACGAGAGTGAGGGTAATGTAGCTTCCTCGCTGAGAAAGTGAGGGTAACGGTCCGGAATTGAATGGAATTGCGAGGGAAAGCTAACGGTGACGTCATGAATACCAAACAATTGTCCAATTGTTTGGATTTTTTAAAATTTCTGAACTTAAAATTGCGGACATAGTTCCACTCATATCTATGAGTGAGGGGTGAAAAGAAGGGGAAAGTAGAAAGAAGTTGAGAAAAGGGGGAACAGGAGAACAAATTTTGGATTAAAAATTTCAAAAATTGCTAGGATTGGAATGGTGGTGAAAATGAAAAGGAAGGAGGGAAGGAGAGGGAAGGAGAGGGAAGGAGAGGGAAGGAGAGGGAAGGAGAGGGAAGGAGAGGGAAGGAGAGGGAAGGAGAGGGAAGGAGAGGGAATGTAACTGTCAGGGTAACAACGAGGGTAATTGTGAAGATAATAATGAGGGAAATTGAAAGAGTAACTTATATAAGATTGTATATTCGTCCAGCTGAATTTAAAAAAATTAGCAAAATTAAAATAAAAATGAAACGAAGCATAAGGGAACAGAAAAAACATTCAAAATTCCTCTCATTAGCATTGAAGTGAAAAAAAACTAGGCCTCTTTTGAAGACGTTTCAATAGAGCCAGCGATTATGTTTTCTCGAGAAGAGGGCTATAGAAGAAGAGTAGGCCTATAGAAGAGTAGGCCGATAATGTCACGGCAAAAAATTTCCTGCCTCGGCCGAAGAAAAATGTTCCAGAATATCGACAGTCAAAACGCAGGCGATAACACATTGACTGGCCGGCGAGGGATGACCGAGGCTTCAATAACTCATAAATAACCGTCAAAAAGCCTTAATAACGCATTAATAACAGACGAGATCGTCTTAATAACGCATGAATAACAGACGAGATCGTCTTAATAACGCATGAATAACAGACGAGATCGTCTTAATAACGCATTAATAACAAGTCTTAATAGTCTTATAAATAGTCTTAATAATAGTCTTGTAGAGTAAGTCTTAATAACGCATTAATAACAGACGAGATCGTTTTAATAACGCATTAATAACAGACGAGATCGTTTTAATAACGCATTAATAACAGACGAGATCGTTTTAATAAAGACAAACAATTATTGATAATAATAAATAACTAATAACCATTTATTACCCCAATAACAGACGTTAATTATCAAAATGTAGAGCAAAACGCTATTTATAATTGATAACAGAGCAATAAATGAGACTTGTTAAGTGCGAGCTGCGATATGTGGACGTTACAGCAATTTTAAAATAATGTCTAACAAAATCAAACTATGAAAAATATATAAATAAATTTAAACGAATAGTTGCGTGCCACAAAAATATATAAAAAAGAATGAACCGGCAACTAAAACAAATTGACCCCCTAAAAAATAAACGTAAACAAATTGAACCCCTAAGAAAGAAATGTGTACCAATTGAACCCTTAAGAAAGAGACGTGAACCAATTGAACCCCTAAGAAATATTCGTGAAACAATTGAACCCTCAAGAAAGAAACGTGAAGCAATTGAACCCCTAAGAAATATTCGTGAATCGATTGAACCCTGAAGAAAGAAACGTGAAACAATTGAACCCCTAAGAAAGAAACGTGAACCAATTGAACCTCTAAGAAAGGAACGTGAACCAATTGAACCCCTAAGAAATAAACATGAACTAATTGAACCTTCATGAACGAAACGTGAACCAATTTAACCCCTAAGAAAGAAACGTTAACCAATTGAACTCCGAAGAAATAAACGTGAACCAATTGAACCCTTATGGAAGAAACCTAAACCAATTGAACCTCTAAGAAAGGAACGTGAACCAATTGAACCTCTAAGAAATAAACATGAACTATTTGAACCTTCAAGAACGAAACGTGAATCAATTGATCCCCTAAGAAAGGAACGTGAACCAATTAAACCACAAAGAAAGAAACGTGAACCAATTAAACCACAAAGAAAGAAACGTGAACCAATTAAACCCAAAGAAAGAACGTGAACCAATTGAACCCCTATGAAATAAACGTGAACCAATTGAACCAATAAGAAAGAAACGTGAACCAATTGAATCCTTAAGAAAGGAACGTGAACCAATCGAACCTCTAAGAAAGGAACGTGAACCAATTGAACCCCTAATAAATAAACCTGAACCAATTGAACCCCTAAGAAATAAATGTGAATCAATTGAACCTCTGAGAAAGAAACGTGAACCAATTGTAGCGCTAAGAAAGAAACGTGAACCAATTGAATCCTTAATATAGAAACCTGAACCAATTGAACCCCTAAGAAAGAAATCTGAACCAATTGAACCCCTAAGAAAGAAACCTAAAACAATTGAACCCCTAAGAAAGGAACGTAAACCAATTGAACCCGTAAGGAAGAAACGTGAACCAATTGAACCCTTAAGGAAGAAACCTAATCCAATTGAACCCTCAAGGAAGAAACGTGAACCAATTGAACCCTAAGAAACGTGAAGCAATAGAACCCCTAAGAAAGAAACGTGAACCAATTGAAATACTAAGAAATAAACGTGAACCAATTGAACTCCTAAGAAAGAAACGTGAACCAATTGAACTCCTGAGAAAGAAACGTGAACCAATTGAACCTTAAGAAAGAAACGTGAACCAATTGAACCCTCACGGAAGAAACCTAAACCAATTGAACCCCTAAGAAATAACCCCCCCCAGAAAGTTGAGCCCGCTGGGGGTCAGTGGCCCGGTGCTGTCCATTATTATGGACACGCACTCTGACCGGACTGCAGGGCCTGCAGACCGGACCGCTTGGTCTGCAGACCGGACTACAGGGTCTGCCAAACAGACTAGTAGTTCTGCAACTATTCAGTGAATTCCAAAGCATAATTTGCATTCAGATAAATAGTATATTTTTAACGAGTTATTTCAACTCATTATGTTCACGATAACTCACCGAGCGTTGAATAGTGCGTTGATAGTGATGAAGTTGTAGTCTTGCTGCTTATCAACTCGACTTCAACTAAGGGAAGAGAAAATCATCATTAAATCATCATTAAGTAATCAGTATATCATCAATAAATCATCAATAAATCCTCTTTAAATAATCATTAAATAATCGTTAAATCATGAATAAATCCTAAATTAATCCTCGTTAAACTATCATTCACTCGCTAAAGGACAATATTGTTGAATCACTATCTTAATTGCATTTAAATTTTATTTTTTTTTATTCAATAATTATCATCATTAATTAACATTCTTTTATATTGTTAAATAATTACCTCTAGTATGTGAAAATTGTTATTTATTATTTAATAATTATCTTTATTATTAACTAATCTTTATTATTTAATTAAATAATTATCGTTACCTAAAATTTTGAATAATCGCCGTTTAATCGCCCCCTAGATTATAAATTATTCACTTTGAAACTGTTTTTTAAAGAAAGTTTGAAAAATCATAGTTTTTCGTATGTTTTGTAAATTTTTTACGTTATAAATTTACAACGTGACCTCAAATATAATAGAATATGTTTAACTTCACGTTGTAACATAATAGTATTATAACTAATAACAATAATAATAAAATTTTTTGTCAAGTTATTAATTCTTATCAAGAAATTTGATAATTTTCGAGTATTGAAATATGTAGCATATTATAAATACCGTTATGTCACCATTATTTATAACGTCAATGACGTTACAAATATAGAACTAAACGAAATACACTAACATGTTTCGTTATATCTGTTTGAGTTTACAAATTTTTAACGATTCTTTACTGAAATTATTACGAAAAAATCAATAATACTCTACGCAATAATTTTTAGAGTTATATAAGAAACGTAACGTCATAGAAACGTTATGCCTCATGATAAATTATGCGCGTTGTAACGTCATAAAAACGTTATGCCTCACGATAAATTATGCGCGTTGTAACGTCATAAAAACGTTATGCCTCACGATAAGTTGTGCGCGTTGTAACGTCATAAAAACGTTATGCCTCGCGAAATTATGCGCGTTTTAACGTCATAAAAACGTTATGCCTCACGATAAATTATGCGCGTTGTAACGTCATAAAAAAGTTATGCCTCACGATAAATTATGCGCGTTTTAACGTCATAAAAACGTTTTACAAGTAAAACTCACATAAAAAAACATAAACGTTATGCCTCACATTAAAACGTTATGCCTCAAAAACGTTATGCCTCATAAAAATGTTATGCCTCACGATAAATTTTACGCGTTTAAGGTCCAAAATATTTTACCTAAATAACTATACACTTCTTACGCTTGTGGGAGTTATCCTGACACATTTTGGCCCGGTAAATAACTCTATCAGGGCTACGCACAAGAAGTGTGTCACTATTTGATCAATATATATATATTAGTCAAATATGTCCCGTTTATTTTTCTGTGTGATGAACAAAGGCACTGGCCGCGAGATGACCTGTCATGAACTTTCCTAAGAAGTTTTCGAACACGAGGGTCAGGATGAGGGAAATTTGGGATGATTTACCCTCATTTTACCCTCAGATGACCCTCACTTTATTGCACTTTGTAGTCGCTGAACTCACGTTCATTTCGCACATTATCTTGTCAAAAAATATAAAAAATGAGGGCAAATTGAAAATTGAGGGTAAAATGGAAATTGAGAGAGAAGTGAATGAAAAACAGACGATGTGCCCCATTTTGGCCTTGTTTTAATGATTTTAATTGTTAATGGTTCCCCAATTTTCGTATTGTGAATTGTTTAATCACTCATTTTTATTTTTTTATCAACATTTGTTTCCACTTTACCCTCACATAAATAACCGCTTTGCCCTCACATCAATGCCACTTTACCCTCATTTTACCCTCTAAATGAGCGCAGTATGTCTAGTACATAACAATGATAATAATAGCTTTTTATTACGTTTATGTAAGAGAGAATAAGAGAATAATGGCCAACAGATACGTTGGTATAACGGAAAATAATGGCATAGTGAATAATAAAACTAACGGTGGAGAAAAAACAGCTGAAATAGCTGAAAAAGTGTAGTAAAAGATATTTACAACTAAAAACTAAAACCGTAAGTGTTCCTCGACAAAAAATTAGTAAAAAAAATATTCAACTGCAGTGAATACAAAAATGGAAATTCGCCGAAAAGCGCAATAAATCAAGATGTCTGTCCCGACGTGAGGACATGTCGTAAATAATCTACAACAAAACCAAATGATTTAAACGGCCTACACGCACGGCCTACACATCACCCATGCACGGCCTACACGTCACCCACGCACGGCCTACACGTCACCCACGCACGGCCTACACGCACGGCCTACACGTCACATGAGTAAATATCTGAGAAATATTATAAAGAATATAAAAAATAATAAAAATAAATTATATATTTTGAAATTTACATAACTGTCCTCAAGACCCCAGCAGTCCCCAAGTCTTAAGTTTTGGGACCCCTTAAGTCCCAAGGTGTCCCCAAGTCCCCACTGTTCCCTTAGTCCCCACTGGTACCCAAATCCCAGGCAGCCCCCAAGTCCCAGCAGTCCACACAAGTCCCCCATAATTCTCCATGTGCTCAGCAGTCCCTGGGATGAGGTATAGGGAGAGTTGGGGGTGAGAGGGGATTTTGAAGTATCTCCATGAAATTATGAATCAAATCATTTCAAATTCTATTCATATTCACAAAAATTAATACATCAATGGTAATCCATACAATACAAATACATATACCGTATACACAAGTTCCATATAAATAAATAAACAATCGGCAAGTAGACAACGCACTTTTCATTACAATAACCTAAACTACACTAAAAAAACTGAGCGCTGCAAGAACTTTTTTTACATTCAGAATAAAAAATAACATTGAAAGAAAAATAAAAAAATCGGTAACTTATTCATAGAAAATCAGAAACAATCCCGACGGGTCAGCGGAGCGCCAGCCTTGACTTGCCAACTAGCCAAGGCCAAGAGGGCAAGTGGGGATTTGGCAGCCAAGAGGGCAAGGCAGCCAAGAGGGCAAGGCAGCCAAGAGGGCAAGTGGGGACTTGGCAGCCAAGAGGGCAAGCGGGGATTTGGCAGCCAAGAGGACAAGTGGGGACTTGGCAGCCAAGAGGGCAAGTGGGGATTTGGCAACCAAGAGGGCAAGTGGGGATTTGGCAGCCAAGAGGACAAGTGGGGATTTGGCAGCCAAGAGGGCAAGTGGGGATTTGGCAGCCAAGAGGGCAAGGCAGCCAAGAGGGCAGGTGGGAATTTGGCAGCCAAGAAGGTAAGCTGGGGATATGGCAGCCAAGAGGGTAAGTGGGGACTTGACAGCCAAGAGGGTAAGTGGGGATTTAGCAGCCAAGAGGGCAAGTGTGGACTTGGCTGCCAAGAGGGCAAGGCAGCCTAGAGGGCAAGTGGGGACTTGGCTGCCAAGAGGGCAAGGCAGCCTAGAGGGTAAGTGGGGATTTGACCGGCCGAGGGAAGGTGGCCGAGGGTCGTCTTGGCTTACCCTCGGACGAGTCAATTTATTTCGCGCGTCCGAACCATTTTGAGTTCTTATTGGCCCGGGCTTATTTTGCATCCAAGACGTGGGGAGGAAAGGGGAGTGAAGGGGTTGAAGAGGGGAGGGAAGGGGAGGAGGAAGGCGGAGGTAAGAAAGAAGAAAAGGAAGAAAAATTGGGGAAGAAACTGTGGGAGGAATGGGAAGGAAGAAGGTGAAGAAAGAGAGGGAAGAGATGGGGGAGAAAAAGGGGAAAGGTGGTGAGAAAGGAGGGAAGGAGAGGAGGAAAAAGGGGAGAAAGAATCATGCGCAGGAATAGGTGGAAGTGAGAAGTGAGAAATGGGGTGGAAAAGAGAGGGGCAAGTGGAAAATGGGGAGGAATGGAGGTAAAATGGGTGAATGGGGAAGAAATGAGGGGATAAGAGAGTTAAAAGATGGCGAGAGGATTAAAGACAAGGAAGAACGAGGAGGAATAAGTGAGGGGAAGAAAGAGTTGGATGAGGGTGAAGAAAGGGGAATGGGGAAGAGAGAGGGAAAAATTGAAAGGAGAGGGAGAATGAGGGGAGGAATCGAGGAATGAGCGGGAAGAGGAATGGGGAATGAATATTATTTGAATGCTATGTGTTATATGAATGCTATATGATATTTGAATGCTTTATAATATTGTAATGCTATATGTTATTTAAATGCTGTATGTTATATGAGTGCTATATGTTATATGAATGCTATATGTTTTATGAATGCAATATGTTATTTGAATACTATATGTTATATATATGCTATATGTTATATGAATGCAATATGTTATATGAATACTATATGTTATATGTATGCTATATGTTATATGTATGCTATATGTTATTAGAATGCTACATGTTTTTTTGAATGCTATACGTTATTTCGATGCTATATGTTATATGAATTTTAGGTATTATATGAATGCTATATGTTATATGAATGCTATATTTTATCTGAAGAATTTATGTTATTTCGACGCTACATGTTGTATGATTGTTATTTAATATTTAAAGGCCGACACATGTCATTTATTCGTCACATTTTATTTAATTGCAGGCTCAGAAAGTGGCATGTGATGGCATTGGTCGCCATATGATGGCAGTTTCGATGGCATCGATGCCAAACTTTGCCGATTGGCGTACGACAACTGTGCCATTTTTGCACGCACGTCTGGCGCTGCAAGAGCCATTGGCTAAATGCTGCAATTTTGCAGCGTTGATTGCCAAATGACAATCTGCAATAAGCGTTCAAAAGTGCAATCCTGGCGACACAAAACACATTCAAAAATTGCAATCACGATCGCAATCCTGCGAAGCAGCGACAACAGTGAAGCTTTCAACGGCAATCACTAACATTAATATCATTGTGATAACAAACATTAGTATCATTGTGATAACAAACATTATCATTGTGTTAACAAATATTAATGTCATTGTGATAACAAACATTAATGTCATTGTGATAAAAAACATTAATATCATTGTGATAACATTAATATAATTGTGATAACAAACATTGATATCATTGAGATTATAACAATAATATCATTGTGTGATAACGAACATTAATATAATTGTGATAACAAACATTAATATAATTGTGATAACAAACATTAATATCATTGTGTTATAACGAACATTAATGTTATTGTGATATTAAACATTAATATCATTGTATGATAACAAACATTAATATCGTTGTGTGATAACAAACATTAATATCATTGTGATAACAAACATTAATATCATAGTGTGATAACAAAAATTATTATCATTGTGAGATAGCAAACATTAATATCATTGTGTGATAAAAAGCATTAATGTAATTGTGAGATAACAAGCATTAATGTAATTGTGAGATAACAAGCATTAATGTAATTGTGAGATAACAAGCATTAATGTAATTGCGTGATAACAAACATTAATATTACAACTTCTGAAGCTGTGCAATTTTGACAGTTGTGATGGTTATAGCTGTGCAATGCCGTAGTTGCATAGCAGCAACCCAAACAAGGTTGCTGTACATACAAAAAAAAAAGAAGAAAAAAAGGCTGTACAGAAAAAAGTTTCATGCGCCGCCATATTGGAAGGTGCGGCTATAGTTTTCATTACATGTAAAATCAACCTACATAGATTAATTCAAATATAAATTATTAATTTATAATTGCCACTTTGCTTACAAATATCCGAAATCTGAATATGTTTCTTTTTGCAAAAAACGCAACAGTGAATTTTTTTATAGAGTTTGCAGACCGGACTGCAGGGTCTGTAGACCGGACTGCAGGGTCTGCAGACTATAGAGTTTGGAGACCGGACTGCAGAGCCTGCAGACCGGATTGCATGGTCTGGAGACCGGACGTACAGGGTCTGCAGACCGGACTGCTAGGCCTGCAGACCGGACTACAGGGTCCGCCAAACAGACCAGTTGTTCTGCAACTATTCAGTGAATTCCAAAGCATAATTTGCATTCAGATAAATAGTATATTTTTAACGAGTTATTTCAACTCATTATGTTCACGATAACTCACCGAGCGTTGAATAGTGCGTTGATAGTGATGAAGTTGTAGTCCTGTCTCTTATACACATCTCACTGCATTTTTTCANATTATATTGATTAAAGTCCGGTAAATTATTTCGCTTCTATTGGACCAGCTTCAATACGGCCCGTAAAACTGCAGCTGCAATAATAACCTTTATTTTACAGCTGTAATAATAACCCCCTTTATTTTATAGCTGTAATAATAACCCCCTTTATATTTCAGCTGTAATAATGACCATTACATTGCAGTAAAAATTAAACTTTATTAAGTGCCCCAGTCTTGGTTCCTTTGTACATCTTAAAAGATCTTAATTACGCCGGTGCCTTGCCGGGACTAATTAGGGCGTTCTTAACGAGACGTAAAGTAACCGTAAAAGTTCGCAAGTAACATCAAACACTTGAGTTTAACTTCGAGAAATTGCAAGTAATTTCAAGAGGGAAGGATAAATAATTTGAAAGATTATTATTAACATTAAAAATTAAGAGAAGTGATTAGATATGTCGAATTAACATCATAAAGTAAGGAAGATAATTTAAATATTGAAAGTATCATCAAACGCTTGAGTTAAACTTCGAGAAATTGCAAGTAATTGGCTAAATAATTAATAATTGGCAAGGGAAGGCTAAATGATTTGAAAGATTATAATTAACATTAAAACGTACTGAAAGTTATTAGATATATTAAAATTAATATCATAAAGGAAAGGAGGATTATTAAAAATATATCAAGTAACATCAAACACTTGAGTTTAACTCCGAGAAATTGTAAGTAATTTCATGAGGGAAGGATAAATAATTTGAAATATTATTAATAACAGTAAAATTGTAATTGAATGATTAGAAATATTCGAAATTTACATCATAAAGGAAAGGAGGATAATTAAAAATATTGAAAGTAACATCAAACGCATGAGTTTAATTTTTAAAATTTGCATTAAACTGAAGGATGGATAGTTTAAAATATTATTATTAACATTATAAGGTAAGGTAGGTAATTTAAAAGATTATAATTATCATCAAAAGGTATAAAAAATAATTAAAATGATTTTAATTAGCATCAAAAAGTAAGGAGTGATATTGAGGAGGTTGTATACGACACCAAAAATTTTAAGTTCAGAAAAACATGAAAATGTCTAAAATAACGAAAAAAATTATCATATATTTGGAATTAACATGAAATGGTTATGAGTATAATTAAAAGTATACGAGAAAGTTCAAGTTGTTGACGTTAGAAGTTTGAATGGTAATGTTAATTAAAAAGTTTATGCTTATAATAAGTTTTAAAATAACGTTTTAATTCGAAAGGAAAATAAAATTTTTTTAATTCACATACAAAATTCGGCAATAATATATAAATGAAAATGTGTACAAAGAATTCAAATTAAATGCAATAAACAACAGTAATACAATGGGGAATGATTATGTATTAATATCTTTGGGTTATTTTTCCACGAGACTATAATAAATATAATAAATATTACAAACCTAAAGTAATTTAGCGCGTAAAAAATATATAAAGAAATCAAATATTTTTATATCGTACAAAATTACCAAACAATAAAAGATCTTAAAACCTCGGCACAAAAATAACCTCTAGCTACTAACAAGCCATGAAAATAATAATAAAAAATCCAATTAAAAAGCTCGTTAGACGTCGCAAATTAGTTAATCAATAAAAAAATCTGAACAAAAAATCCTGGGTTCACAATAATCTCTAATTACTAACAAGGCAAGAACTAAATAAGTTTAGGAAGTCAAGTGTGGCCGTGGCATTTGCCACAATGGCCGTGGCATGTGCCACAATGGCCGTGATGAGCCGTGGCATAGAAACGCAAACAATCGCCGCCGAAAAGACACTGATGCCACGCCGATAAATCGCTGATGCTCCACCGATAAATCGCGGCCGATTGATCAGCGCTAACTAGCGCAATTAGACGCGCTCTGCTGCACACATCTGCACAGATCTCAGCAGCTGTAGCAGATGTTACAGATGTTACAGATGCAGCTGTAGCGATGTTACAGATGCAGCTGTAGCAGATGTAGCAGATGTTACAGATGTAGCTGTAGCAGATGTTACAGATGTTACAGATGCAGCTGTAGCAGATGTTACAGATGTTACAGATGCAGCTGTAGCAGATGTTACAGATGTTACAGATGCAGCTGTAGCAGATGTTACAGATGTTACAGATGCAGCTGTAGCAGATGTTACAGATGTTACAGATGCAGCTGTAGCAGATGTTACAGATGTTACAGATGCAGCTGTAGCAGATGTTACAGATGTTACAGATGCAGCTGTAGCAGATGTTACAGATGTTACAGATGCAGCTGTAGCAGATGTTACAGATGTTACAGATGCAGCTGTAGCAGATGTTACAGATGTTACAGATGCAGCTGTAGCAGNCAACCCATTACAACCCATACCCTGTACAGACTCCAACCCATTACAACCCATACCCTGTACAGTCTCCACTTACAACCCATACCCTGCCCTGACTCCAACCCATTACAACCCACACCCTGCCCAGACTCCAACCCATTACAACCCATACCCTGTACAGACTCCAACCCATTACAACACATACCTTGTACAGACTCCAACCCATTACAACCCCTGCCTTGTCACCGGTTCCTAAAGCCACATGCCACCTGTTGCCACATAATGCCATCATTTGTGGCCCGCTGGTGCCATAATTCTGGCCTTTTTCCGGCCACGGCCCTCGAAATGGCACCGCTAATGGAGATGACTGGGGCCCCGTTAATGGCGGCCAATTAACCCCAAAATTATCCCATATTAGGCTTCATTTGGGGCTTAAATAAACGACCTCGGCGGTGTCGTGTGAACTGGGAATGGGAATGCCACTTGCCATGATTCCAGATTCCGGGAATCATTATTAATGATATGGGAGTTATTAGTAATGAATGTTGGTGCTGTTGTGCTGGTTATTATTGTTATTAACTGGGATAATAAATAATAAATTTAATAATAATAATGATGGTAATTTTATTAATGTATGTTTTGAATTGGTGTAATAAGTTGACAATGTTAG
>NW_025936784.1:0-9876 GCF_000764305.2 Hyalella azteca | reverse complement strand
GTGTAAAGCTGTGTGTACAGCTGTGTGTACAGCTGTGTGTACAGCTGTGTGTACAGTTGTGTGTACAGCTGTGTGTACAGCTGTTTGTGCAGCTGTGTGTGCAGCTGTGTGTACAGCTGTGTGTACAGCTGTGTGTACAGCTGTGTACAGCTGTGTGTACAGCTGTGTGTGCAGCTGTGTGTACAGCTGTGTGTACAGCTGTGTACAACTGTGTGTACAGCTGTGTGTACAGCTGTGTGTACAGCTGTGTGTACAGCTTTGTGTACAGCTGTGTGTACAGCTGTGTGTACAGCTGTGTGTACAGCTGTGTGTACAGCTGTGTGTGCAGCTTTGAGTACGGCTGTGTGTACAGCTGTGTGTACGGCTGTGTGTACGGCTGTGTGTACAGTTGCCTGTGCAGCTTTGAGTACAGCTGTGTGTACAGCTGCGTGTACAGCTGCGTGTACAGCTGTTTAAATATTAATATCCGATAAAACTATTGTTAATAATAACATAATATATAAATATAATAGTCTTTAATATAATATTAAAGATAAACTCAATATTACCACTGGTTTTCATGTTAATGTGGTCCACGATATTGAAATCTAAAATAATTTATGTTTAAATATTCAGTATATTTTATAAGAGCAAAAAAATTAAGGCATATAACAGCGAATTTTTTTGTGATAATTCTCAGATAAAAATGACGTCTAACATTAAATTAAAAAGAAGTTACTTCTAAAGAATCATTTTAAAAAACTTAACATCGATAAGAAAAGATCCTATTTGAATTTTAAAATGTTCGATTAGCCAATAACACTTTAATTATCTCTTCAATATTATTCAGAACAATTGTCATTATTTATTATTGTATATTGAACATGTAAGGAAATAATAGCGTGATAATTGTATATGATTATATATATTCTGTTGTTCAAGAAAAAAATAATCGCAAAAAAAAATTTTTTTTCCTCGAATTAATGAACTACCTAATATGAAGGTTCATGAATTGCGTCTAAAATTCTTGAATTTCAAAAGGCCAAATTTCATTAATTCACGATATACATAAAATGAAGGTTTCTGTGATATTTTATCGAAGAAAAATATAATTTTTACAAAGAATTTCATTGTACGTATGTGATTTGTAATGAGCAATGTATTAACCGACAGCAGATGAATAATTGTGATAAAATTCAGATTTATTCATCAATGTATGATGAACGGCGTTCGTTTACCGAAGTGATGAATGTCATTAGGCTGAAGGGTGATGAATAGCACCACCCAGCGGGGGGTGGCGGCCGGTAATGAGTAATATTCATCAGTATTCATGAGTATTCATGAGCGGTATTCATGAGAGTGTGGTATTCATCCAGAAGCCCATAAGACCGAGGCTATCGGTGATGGATCTGCGGGTGAGGGGAGGGAGGGAAGATAATTTAAAATTTCGCATAGGCCAATTCCACAGCAAAATATATTTATTTTTAATTCGATCAATAACAGCACGCAACAACCAGAACAACAATATCAACACCACCTACAATAACAATAGCGATAACACTAACATTAGTGATAACAATAACAGCTGCGATAAAAATAACAACAGCGAGAATAAATAGCAACAGCGATAGCAAAAACAACAGCGATAACAATGATAACAACGATAACAATGACAACAGCGATAACAGTAACAGCGATAACAATAAGAACAGCGATAACAATAACAACAGCGATAACAATAACATCAGCGATAACAATAACATCAGCGACAACAATTACATCAGCAGCAATAACAACAACAACAGTAACAACAACAACATCAATAACAATAACAACAGTAGCGATATTTATAACAATAACAATAACAACAACAACCGCAATAACATCAACAAAAGCAATAACAATAACAACAACAGCGATAACAATAACAACAGCGATAACAATAACAACAACAGCGGCCGTCATGCCCCAGCAGCCGCTGTTATCGCCAGCATCGCGCGTCGCCGCCATTGACGCATGAAAACAAAATGTAAAAAAACGAAACAAAAAAAATCTGCGCGACATTTACGAAAAATCAAAAAAAGATCGGCAAAAAATTTCATGAGATCGATTAATCGCCATGTTTCTCATTTTATTAATAATTCGCCAGGCCTTTAATTTTATTAATAAATCGCCAGGTTACTCGTTTAAAACAATGTTATTCCTACGGGAGCGTGCAAACCATGATGATTTTAATGGCTAAATTGATGGTTTTATTCAACGTATTTCTACGCTCAAGGAAATGAATGAGGCTTTGTCTAAATAATGATTCTTTTCTTGCCCTTGGGTGGGTCATCCTGACCCACCCAATGCAATGGTATTCCTATGGACTAAAAAATTTTCATAGTGTGATTAATTGCATCTGCTCATAATGCTATTCGTACGAAGCAAAATTCAATCAAATTCAGCCCGAAATCAATGATTACATCTCATAATGCTATTCGTACGAAGCAAAATTCAATCTAATTAAGCCCGAAATCAATGATTTCATCTCGTAATGCTATTCGTACGAGGCAAAATTCAATCAAATTCAGCCTGAAATCAATGATTTCATCTCGTAATGCTATTCGTACGAAGCAAAATTCAATCAAATTCAGCCCGAAATCAATGATTAAATCTCGTAATGCTATTCGTACGAGAAAATGAAGCATGGCGTAGGTAGAGCACCTGCCTTCTTATCGAAGTTATTTTCGGCGTAATTAGTTTCTTATCGCGCGGTAATTAATGAAGGTAACACAATAGCCAGGTAATTATTCGGGGTAACACAATAGAGAGGTAATTATCAGGCACTGCGTTATTACGGGCCATTGTTACGGGCCATTGTTACGGGCCATTGTTACGGGCCATTGTTACGGGGCCAGCGCCCCGTAGGTACATGTTGGGTACGGTGTCCACGTAAGGTACGTACCACGTACCCAACACGTGCCCCGTACCATACATCCAGAATAACACGTTATTGTTTACATAACCAGCAAGGTAAATGTTAAATAACCAGCAAGTTAAATGTTAAATAACCAGCAAGTAAAATGGTTCATTCCTTTGGAGCAGAAAAAAAATTGTAGAATGGTTTGGAATTAAATAACCAGCAAGTTAAATGTTAAATAACCAGCAAGTTAAATGTTAAATATGTTAAATAACCAGCAAGGTAAATGTTAAATAACCAGCAAGGTAAATGTTAAATAACCAGCAAGGTAAATGTTAAATAACCAGCAAGTTAAATTTTAAATAACCAGCAAGTTAAAGGTTAAATAACCAGCAAGTTAAATGTTAAATAACCAGCAAGTTAAATGTTAAATAACCAGCAAGTTAAATGCTAAATAACCAGCAAGTTAAATGTTAAATATGTTAAATAACCAGCAAGTTTAATGTTAAATAACCAGCAAGTTAAATGTTAAATAACCAGCAAGTTACATGTTAAATATGTTAAATAACCAGCAAGTTTAATGTTAAATAACCAGCAATTTAAATGTTAAATAACCAGCAAGTTAAATGTTAAATATGTTAAATAACCAGCAAGTTTAATGTTGAACAACCAGCAAGTTTAATGTTAAATAACCAGCAAGTTAAATGTTAAATAACCAGCAAATTAAATGGTTCAGTCCAATGGATCAGAAAAAAATTGTAGAATGGTTTGAAATGTAAACATCTCTACGAAGGAATGTTGATATTCCTGCATTTACATTTTTTGTTGACTAATTATTGAAATTTATATAATTATGTTGTTTAATTGAACATTTCTAATTAAAATGTAAATTAAAAATTATTGTATATTTCGCAGTCACTAACTCTACAAGAATAATCGTCACCTATTGGCCAGTTTTCAACCGTTGAAACAGAAAGAATTCAGCCAGATTTTTTGAAAAAAGTCTTCAAAAAAATTCTGTTGAATCCTCTCTGTTTCAACGGAAGAAAAGAGACAAAACCCGTGGTTGTTATATATACATTAATTTTTAATTGGTGTAGTTCGGCAGAACTACATAACAACAGTGATAAAAACAACAACAGTTATAACAAGAACAACAACAGCGACAAAAAAAAGCAACAACAGCAATAAAAATAAAAACAGAGATAATAATAACAACAGCGATAACAATAACAACAGCGATAGCAATAACAAAGGCGATAACAATAACAACATTGATAAAAATAACAACAGTGATAACAAAAACAACAGCGATAACAATAACAACAATGTCTTCAATCAAATTTGCATAAAAAATTAATTTTTAATGAGATAGTTAAGTAAGATAATTTTAATAAGAAATTTTTTTAGAATATATACATGATGACTCAGGGTTCTGGGGTTTAAGTGATGTATCACACACAGAAATAAGCTACTCTTTGTCCAAATGGCGATGCACTTTTCGCCCTTATGTGAGTCATCCTGACTCATTTTGGCTTTGAAGAAGAGCGTATCAGTGCTACGAGCGGGAAGTATGTCACTATTTGGACAATATGAATATTAATTTTTCTTAGTGTAGGGATGAGAATTGCAATTTTTGGGTCAATCCGTTAACATTTTTTGGAGGTCTCAACGGTAGTTTATTTTTGGTTTCCTAGATTTTCAGTTTACTTCAAACCGCAAATAAGGAAATAGTTGATGAATTTTCGAACTGCGCTGAAAATGTGACTAATATTTTTCTTGGTGTTGCTGACAACGCAGCTCATCTCTCGAATTTGGAATATTTTTCGAAATTTTGTATTACTCGCTTCGAAAAACTAATGTTTGTGTAGTGCATAATTTTGCAGAAAAATGCGCGCTTTACATTTAAACAATTGAATTTCACTAGGGCTGGAAAATTCCAGAAATTTTGCAATCCAAATCTTTATTTTCTCGTTATCCCTAATCGCGTAAATAATAATGAAGCTTATGTGTTCTAAATGAAAAAGACGTTATAATTAAAAAATTCCTAATTAAAAATAAATTGCATTTCTGTACTTTTCGCTTTTTTTCCCGCTAAAAATAAATTTTCAATTTAAATTTCACCGCACCAACTTTAACAGATTTATGAGATAATTAAAAAAATTATTTCAAAAATATTTGTTATTATATGCAAAAATCAAAAAAACTTGTTATTTTACACGAAAATTAAAAAAACTCCTTGTTATTTTCCGCAAAATAAAAAAAAACATTGATATTATACAAAAAGTATTATAAAATACTAATTTTCCCCACATAAAATATCAACACAATATTCGTGTTGACATAATGACAGAGCAGGTAACAGTTACTCAGGTAACAATTACCCAGGTAATTAATTATAAAATGACACACAACATCAAGAGTATCGCGTTACGAATGTGACGCCACATTTACTTCGTTACGCAACGAAACTCGGAGATTTGCGTAAGCGTATCGGACTACAACCCCAACCCCTCAACCCCTTATAACCCCTCAACCCCTCAACCCTCCAACCCCTTTTAATTATCGAAAATTTTGACATAATCTCAGGATCTGAATTTAATAATCTAAATTACAACAATATAATTGATAATTACCTTAATTATGAAAATTATTATAGTATGATTTATTAATAAATAATGATATATTATGAGATGGTCGTTTAATGATTACTGAATGGTGGTTTAATAAATATTAATTTTCTGATAAATAATGATTTATTAATAAATGATTGTTGATTAGTAAATGATTGATAAGTATTTGCAATTACGACGAATCGGTATAATATAAATTTGGTAATTAATTACTTTTATTTGATTATATATTATTGTATTGATTATATATTTATATTATATAATTAATACAATATAATATAAGAATGACAAATTTAAGTAAATTTAAGCAGATGCTTCGAATACAAATTCCATTATTATTAATTTGAATTTAAATTAACGATTTAATTTCCCGATATTTTCACATTCTCCCGATATTTTTCATAATGAAACAGTTTTAACGCTAAAATTTTCTCAATTTTACCCCGTTATTAGACATATCATTTAATTTTATAATTTATTATGAATCTTTTGAAGGTTGATTATCCCGGGGCGTTAAGCCGGGCGATTAATAACGGCTTTATTGGCTCAGTGGAAATATTGGCTAATCAGAAGCCCGTATTAATTGACCTTCTGATTAATCTTGCGAAGATTATTAGCTCTATAAATTAGGCTGGACCGCCGCTCTGATTGGTGGGTTGAATTTGTTGTGTTTGCTGGGTTGAGTTTGTTGTGTTTGCTGGGTTGAATTTGTTGTGTTTGCTGGGTTGAATTTGTTGTGTTTGCTGGGTTGAATTTGTTGTGTAGGCGAGAATTTGTGTTGATATTACCCACACTTGTGTAGTTTGTGTGGAAAGTTTGATATTCGTGAAGTTTTTTTTCAAAATTGAAATTGATTAGAGTGAGGAAATTTGTTTCTTATGGAATAAAATTTAGTTCCGTTAAAAAAGAATACGTCGTCATAAATCCAAAAAATGGGTTTTGAAATAAAAATAATTACTTATTTTATTGCAAGTTTTTAATCATGAAGATAAATTTCTGTGAAGTGAGCGTTGTAAGCGAAACACGATCATTAATATTATAACCAGTCCAATTATTCATATAATTATTAAACTTATACAATAGATATTCATACTCAGCAACTTTAATCATACCTTATGAATAGCGTAAAAATATCACAAATTTACTGAATATTACAAAACTTCATTTTAACTAATCCAGCGAATTCGGCCATTAAAACGCATTTTAAGCGCGCTAAAAGTAAGGTATGCGAAATGTAATAAATTTAAATGATTTGCTAACCGAACGATGAAATTTCGTTTGAATGTAAAATTAAAAAAGATAATAAAAAAGATAATAAAAAAATAACAATAAAAATTAAAATCTTTATTATTAATATTAAAATCTTTTTATTATAAATAAAAAGATAATAAAAAAGTCATTAAAATTCACACATGAAAACAGCGTGCTTTAAAAAATTTTAAGCTTAATTTAAAATTTTTTAAGCTTAAGTAAGGAAAACGGCTTTTTTTTTAAATCAACCTGCAGAAGAAATGTAATGACAAAAAATGGTATCTTGAATTAACCATTAATCGAAGATTAAATAATCGCCGAATTAACGCGTTTGGTTTAACGAGTTCACACTCAGCGAGGCAGGATCAAGCCACCTCATTAAGCTCATTAGCGGCAATAATTAGTAGGTGAGACATGCAATTAATGCGGTCACCTAATTTATTTAATTTGGGATCTGACAAACAAATTATTAATTTCAATAATTGTAATTTAAATTACAGATTTGTTACTTTCGTCAGAAAATATAATTTCGCAAATCAGATTACTGGATTACTCGAATCCGGATACTGAATTACTCTGATCCAGAGACTGGATTACTCTGATCCGGAGACTGGATTACTCTGATCCGGAGACTGGATTACTCTGATCCGGAGACTGGATTACTCTGATCCGGATACTGGATTACTCTGATCCAGAGACTGGATTACTCTGATCCGGAGACTGGATTACACTGATCCGGAGACTGGATTACTCTGATCCGGAGACTGGATTACTCTGATGGATTAGAGTAATGCACGTACAGAGTTAATTTGATCCAGAAACTTTACTAATAAATGTGCTGGATTAATATAAATTGAGGCTTTGTGGATTTCTTTATTGAAAGTATTTATTTATTATTATTATTTATTCATTCATTAAATTATTCAATATTAAATCATCAGAGGAAAATTATTTGAAAGACAAAATCGAATACAAAAATCATACAAATTATTTAAATTAAATTTTAAATATTAAATTATTAACAAATTATTTAAATTAAATGCAAGTCTATAACTCTTCTTGGTGTGGTACAAATTCTGATCTTGATAATTAAATCAAGTAATTATGAAATACATAGTAAAATAATTTCTCTATTAACTCAAATTTAAACAAAAATAATGCAAGATTTACACAAGTTAGAAGAAATGCCTTTAAATTATATCATTAATTAGCAATGCGAACACAAAATTGCAGCAAATTGAACTTGTTAACAAAGCTCAATAAAAATTCAATCAAATGCGATATAATTTTTATATATTTGTTAATCGACGCATTAATTGTAAAGTAACAAAATGAAAAAAAAAATAATTCGTAAATTAATTCAATTATTAAATTACAAAATTAATATTGATAGATAATGATTCCATTATCTTTCGTATTCCATTAATGATATTCAATAACTAATATCTATTATTAGTTATTAATTAATTATTTAACGTGTTCAAACAAACAACTGAAATGGGAAGCACGGGCAAATATCTTTTCAAAACAACTAAAAATATTTTCGAATATTTACTGACTTATGCAATCAAAATATACATTGCCTGTTAAAACTTGAATATAAATGCATATATTCTTTTATGCGATAGAAATATTTTAACAAAAAACTTAATTTTTATATAATAAATATACACTATTATCGGAATACCAACAACGAGCATCTCGATTATTAATATAATAACATAAGTTATTAACAAAATTACCAACAATAAGCACCAAAATTATCAACATAAATAAGCAAACATAATTAACACAATTATCGATATAAACAAGCAATAATAATTAACACAATTACTCATAATGAGCACCTCAATTATCAGTATTAACAAGCAACAATCATCAACACAATTACCAACAATAATTAACACAATTACCAACAATAATTGTGCGGTCTACAGACCGATACTTTCTTAACCCTTGTTAACCCTTGCTTAACCCTTGATTAACCCTTGTTTAATCCTTGTTTAACCCTTGCTTAGCCCTTGCTTAACCCTTGCTTAGCCCTTGCTTAGCCCTTGCTCAGCCCTTGCTTAGCCCTTGCTTAGCCCTTGCTTAGCCCTTGCTTAGCCCTTGCTTGGCCCTTGTGTAGCCCTTGTTTAATCATTGCTTAACCCTTGCTCGACTTTAAATTAAGTATTATTTAACCCTTATCATTTACTAAACCCTTACTTCACCCTGTCACCTACGCAACGCTGCTGGTCATTACTTAACTGTAATTTAACCCTTACTATAACTTATCCCTTATTTAACTTAGCCAGTATTCAACTTAGCCCTTACTTAACCCTTATTTTACATAACCAGTATTCAACTTAACCCTTACTTAACCCTTATTTAACTTAACCAGTACTCAACTTGACCCTTACTTCAATTAACCATTAATTTAAAAGCAAAGAAAAGTCCACAAAAATTCCTATCTTTATAGAAAACGTTTCGGAGACCAGCTCCATCGTCAGTTCGTAGAATCTAGAATCACAAATCAGAAGTCACAAGTTAATACATTGAAAGCCCAGAACGAAATTAAAAACCTAAATTTACAAGTAATAGATGGAGCAAAAAAAAGAACTATCTATTAACAATTTCAAGGGGGTAGGAGCTAGCAGCTGAATTCAAACTGGGCCTAAGTTTAAAAATGTACAATGATTCTAAAATGCGCAAATCAGAAGTCCCGGAGGTGGAAGCTAACACCCTAAAGTCACTGTCAGAAACAGGGACATCACACTGCTCGGCGTGAGCGCGCACAGCCGAATGAGGGGGGCGCGATAGCAACTGTCCGGTTCTACAACTCCTGCCCTTATGCTTTAGACCCTGGAATAAAGATTACGAGACGTCATCCCGACGTACGCAGATGCACATCGTGCACAACAATATTCATAAACCAGGGACGATCGCATATGAACAGGGAGCATATCTTTATATCTAAAGAAAGAACCGATTGTGAAATTGTTTATCAGCACAATATGAAGATTGACATTTGGGTAGTATCTATTGAACAAGACCTTTAATTCTCTTGACATAGCTTCGGACGCAGGGCCGAAGTATGGAAAAGAACAATAAATAACTTTCCTACTATCG
>NW_025936783.1:0-914 GCF_000764305.2 Hyalella azteca | reverse complement strand
GAGGGTAAAGTCAAGCGACACGAGGGTAAAGTCAGGGTACACGAGGGTAAAGTCAAGCGACATAAGGGTAAAGTCAAGCGACACGAGGGTAAAGTCAAGCGACACGAGGGTAAAGTCAAGCGACGCGAGGGTAAAGACAAGCGACACGAGGGTAAAATCAAGCAACATGAGGGTAAAGTCAAGCGACAAGAGGGTAAAGTCAAGCGACACGAAGGTAAAATCAAGTGACACGAGGGTAAAGTCAAGCGACATGAGGGTAAAGTCAAGCGACTCGAGGGTAAAGTCAAGCGACTCGAGGGTAAAGTCAAACGAAATATGAGGGTAAAGTCACACGACATATGAGGGTAAAGTCACGCTACATATGAAGGTAAATTCACACAAAATATGAGGGTAAAGTCACACGAAATATGAGGGTAAAATCACAAGACATATGAAGGTAAAGTCACACGACATATGAGGGTAAAGTCACACGAAATATGAGAGTAAAGTCACACTACATACGAGGGTAAAGTCACACGAAATATGAGGGTAAAGTCACACGAAATATGAGGGTAAAGTCACCCGACATATGAGGGTAAAGTCACACGACATATGAGGGTAAAATCACACGACATATGAGGGTAAAGTCACACGACATATGAGGGTAAAGTCACACGACATATGAGGGCAAAGTCACCCGACATATGAGGGTAAAGTCACCCGACATATGAGGGTAAAGTCACCCGACATATGAGGGTAAAGTCACACGACATATGAGGGT
This sequence comes from Hyalella azteca, assembly GCF_000764305.2. Taxonomy (NCBI): domain Eukaryota; kingdom Metazoa; phylum Arthropoda; class Malacostraca; order Amphipoda; family Hyalellidae; genus Hyalella; species Hyalella azteca. The sequence goes on along the minus strand of NW_025936783.1, from coordinate 154 downwards.
AAAGTCACGCGACATATGAGGGTAAAGTCACACGAAATATTAGGTAAACCGTTCGCTTCGTAATAGCACATTTGTTCTAATTGGCAGCGACCAATACTTGACGTTACGAGCGCGATCTTGACGAGCTTTAACGAGCGACATGTTTACGGCAGGT
>NW_025936782.1:0-659 GCF_000764305.2 Hyalella azteca | reverse complement strand
TTGGTGAAGGCAGGTCGACCTCATAGAAGCGTTACCGATTAAAGAGAGAGTGTGTGATAGTCACTGAATCTAAATTATCAACATTTACTCAGTCGACCAAGTGTCCTCCACAGCGTTTGAGTCAAATAAAGACGAAAACAAGACACGCCCTCCAATTCACGAGGTAAATTCACACCACATTCATAAGGTCAAATTAAGGGGAAAGAAAACATACGCCTAATAATAACAATAATAGTAATAATATGACTAGCAGGAAAATCACCGGAATTTTAGGTATTCGAATAAAATGTACGAGAAAGGGATCCACTAATAAAAAAAGATATACCTTAAGCGTACGTTTGCACAGTTGTACGTAAAAGAGCTCAAGAACTGCAACAATAAAATGGATAGGTCATATGTACCAAATAATGACACACTTTTTTACCCACAGCACAAGCGGAGAGAGGACGGAGCAATGATACTCCATTTTGCCTGCGCAAAGTAGGTCAGGATGACCCACCCACTCAAAAAGTGCATCGTAATTTGGAGCAAGTCTGGCGTTTTTCTCCCTGAGTGTGTTAACTGATGATGTTAAATAGAAAGTCACGCTAGATCGACGGTCGAGTACACCGCATTTCCCCCTTCCAAATTACGACCATCAATCCACAATGAGTTTGGAC
>NW_025936781.1:0-262 GCF_000764305.2 Hyalella azteca | reverse complement strand
GGCGAGACGTAAACAGAGTTGCTGGTAGTGGCGAGACGTAAACAGAGTTGCTGGTAGTGGCGAGATGTAAACAGAGTTGCTGGTAGTGGCGAGTCGTAAACAGCTTACTTGACGTAACCCCATAAGAAATAGTCACATGAGAACTGGTGATCTCGGTTGCCAGAAGTGTAACATAACATAGTGATGTCGGCTCTGAAGTGTAGGCCTGATGTGGCCTGTCGCCGATTCTTTTCCATTTCGTGCCTTGTTCATAGATCTAAAC
>NW_025936780.1:0-1071 GCF_000764305.2 Hyalella azteca | reverse complement strand
CCGTTCTGTTCTGTTATCAGCATCAGCATTGAGCCCCGTATACGCATTGCTGAATTTCATCGCAATGAATGGTTTGCTACCGTACTACTTCAGTTTTTGATTGTGGATCCTGCTTTCTATGGCGACACTGAATACCATGCTACGTCTGTTACTACTGAATACTTTGTTATGTCTGTTACTACTGAATAATATGTTACTACCTTTCTACTGTTCACTGTCTGAAGCTCTGCATACAGTAGACAAGTTGCCCAGATTTTTCATGCCATTCTTAATCTTCTCTTGTGCGAGGGGCAGACCATTGAGTGTTAGGGATTTACTTTGTGTAACTTACGTTAATACTGAGGTATTAACGTAAGACTTGCAGTAGCGATTCATAATTTTTACGCTAGCCTTTAAGTGACCTCAAGTAGGTAGCCTTTTTGTTGTTGCGGTGCCACTAAAGAATGAGTGGGAGAGAACAAATAAGAGGTGGCGCACAGTGGTCAGAAATCCTCTACCTCATTTACATCGCCGACATAGATGCATGGCAGTGAACCACGTCACTGCATCGTCATTCACGGACGATATCAGGATATTAATGACCACCACGGACAGGACGGACTGTGAGAGGTTGCAAGAAGACCTCTCTGCAATATATGACTGGGCCCTAGTGAACAACATGCAGTTCAACGGGACCAAGTTTGAGGTTCTGAGATACAGAGGAAGGTACCGGAAGAGCTGGAATGGATCACCGCTACCTGGCACCTGACAACTCGGAAATCGAAGAGAAGCAACTCGTTCGCGATCTAGGAGTGTTAATTGATGAATACTACTCAGGTCAAGTTTGGTGATCACCTAGTAGCAATAACCGCAAGAGGCAGGCGACAGATGGGGTGGATCTGGCGGACGTTCAGAACATGAGAAGCGGAACCGATGATCACACTCTTCAGAGCCCTTGCGAAACCCCGCCTAGAATACTGCTGCCAGCTCTGTACGCCGTTCACTCGACTGCACCACTACCGACGGCGAGAAGCAAACAACAGCATCGTGCAGCAACTGGCCTAAATGAGTGCAGATACGCGATTGCCAGAG
>NW_025936779.1:0-493 GCF_000764305.2 Hyalella azteca | reverse complement strand
AGACCTCTAATTTGGACCGAATAGGATAGGGTCTTGTGAGGTCTATTTCTGTTGCAGGCGCATAGCCTAGACACTTGGAAATGCCCCTAGACCCTGGGTCTCTCTAGACCCTCGCACAGCTTCAGTGTCTCTACACACTAATTAGACCCTGAGGACCCCATTAGATCACCCCGAGTATCTATAGACCCTCCTCAGCCCCTGGGTGTCTTGTGACACTCGTTAGACCCTGAGTATCTCGAGACACTTGTAGCAGATGGAGACACTTGTCGAGACACTACACCCTGAGTATCTCGAGACTCTTGTCGAGACACTACACCCTGAGTGTCTCGAGACACTTGTTGTAGCAGATGGAGACGCTTGTCGAGACACTACACCCTGAGTATCTCGAGACACTTGTTGAGACACTACACCCTGAGTATCTCGAGACACTTGTTGTAGCAGATGGCTATCCAGTCAGGCTGGGTAGCCCCCCACTGGATCTGGTTGATCTCGC
>NW_025936778.1:0-1017 GCF_000764305.2 Hyalella azteca | reverse complement strand
ACCATATTCGACTACTAATTAGGAGGCGATTACCAATACTCTCATGTTAATTAATTAATTAATTCCATTATATCGAAAATTTGGACACCTACAAAACGATATTAATAATAATACTGAACATATTTCACTTTGTTCAAAATTTTGTGAGTGTAGATTATGGCGTCACGTTGTCTATTAAAATATCAATATTCCAAAATGTGTAGACAACATTTTAAGACTCAATTTACCACTACTTACACAACATAAAACGTGCCCGGTAACTCGTCTTTGTCAGATCATACCACTTAATTGTATCCTAACATACCTCAACACTGTCAAAATTCAGCGACGTATTTGGCGCCGTTTACACCCGTGCTCCAAGTTTCATCGAGCTGCGTTCATTAGTTTGGGAGATATTCCTTGTCACTGAATTCGGAGATTGGCCGTGAGACCGGCCACGAGTCCGGTTGTAAATATGGCCGAGACTTCAATTTCTAGAGCTGAAACAGTTAAAACTGTAAAATAATATATTGGTTTACTAAATGGGGTTCTACATATTTAAGAAATACACATTTGTGTTTAACCTTTCTCTTTTAGAATTGCAGCGTACTAAATATCAAGAAAGAGGCGTTTGTTTTTATACGTGTCTATTGGGGGTGGGGGGCGCTAGATTCCCTGGGGAGCCAAAAGGGGCGCCAGCCTGAAAATGTTTGGGAACCACTGTGCTATAGTATCTAGACATCGATATATATATCAGAAAAATCACATTTATAGCTTATTATTCATGTTAAACTGGACAAGAATAGGTCTAAGGACGCATGATGGTATCCTCAATACGAGTAATTGGCAACGAGAAAGCTTGGGCTGCAGTATCAAGCAATTATTTAGCATTTTCTTCTTTGTTTTTGATAAATTTTGCTTATTTGGCTCCCCTGAACAATTAAAATTCCCAAAATGTGCCATCTTAAAATCAATCTCCTATGATTTTCAAACTACAGCATTAAGAGACACACCATTCGCTTCGTAAAAAAATATTTA
>NW_025936777.1:0-598 GCF_000764305.2 Hyalella azteca | reverse complement strand
AACACATGGACGTCTGATATCCAAACTTAAAAGAGTTTAGCCTTTATTTACTTATCTGCAACACATGGACGTCTGATATCCAAACTTAAAAAGAGTTTACCGTTTATTTACTGATCTGTAACACATGGACGTCTGATATCCAAACTTAAAAGAGTTTAACCTTTATTTACTTATCTGTAACACATGGTCGTCTGATATCCAAACTTAAAAGAGTTTAACCTTTATTTATTTATCTGTAATACATGGAGTTCTGTTATCCAAACTTAAAAAGACTTTAACCTTTATTTACTTATCTGTAACATATGGACGTCTGATATACAAGCTTGAAAAGAGTTTAACCTTTATTTACTTATCTGTAACACATGGACGTCTGATATACAAACTTAAAAAGACTTCAACGTTTATTTACTTATCTGTAACACATGGACGTCTTATATCCAAACTTAAAAGAGTTTAACGTTTATTTACTTATCTGTAACACATGGACGTCTGATATCCAAACTTAAAAAGACTTTAACGTTTATTTACTTATCTGTAACACATGGACGTCTGATATCCAAACTTAAAAAGACTTTAACGTTTATTTACTTATCTGTAA
>NW_025936776.1:0-512 GCF_000764305.2 Hyalella azteca | reverse complement strand
TGACCGATTTCTGCTTTCAGTGCACCATTCTGAAAAAATTAAATTAGGATCAGTTTGTTAATGAAAAACCTAGAAACCTAGCAGGAAGCAAAAAAACATAGTAGATCTAGATTTTTTTTGCTTCGGACTCGGAGTGCCACAGTGTGCCTGCTGGAGTGCTGGGGCTAAATGCCCAAGGGTTTCCTCAAAAACCATAGTGGCAAAGCAGAGAGTTTTTTAGACTCTCCATCAGTCCATCAAGTTCAGTTTTGAGTCATATAAGTAGACCAGTAAAGTATCCTGGATACCAGCATCATCATACATAAGAAATTGGTTTAAATCTTGGGTAAATGAGGAATTAAAAATGAACTGATTCTAAAAAATCTCTGGTTTGTCACTATGTCAAAAACCACCATGACTATCTCTGGTTTGTCACTATGTGAAGTGTAAAAAAAATATTGGAAGCGCCGAAGCAGAAGGTAGGTATCCAAGGTCTTTAAATCAATCAGTTCATAGCCTACATAAACAGAAAC
>NW_025936775.1:0-2514 GCF_000764305.2 Hyalella azteca | reverse complement strand
CTAAATACAAATATTTATACAATTATGAGAAAACTATTGCCGTAGTAACGCAGAATCGAGTCATGGTACGTTGTTCAATATATGCATCCTCCTTAATTTTCATAGTTAATTGACGATAAACGCTATACAATCAGTACATCATAATTTCATTTCATTGATCATGCAAGAACGCTAAACATAACGAAATACTATTATAAATTAATTATATTATTATGAACATAAATTACTCACAGTTTTTCCTGCATTGATGTTGTTGCCAATCTTAGATCAGTGGGACACGGAGGGGAAAAGATTTTTGTATCAATTTTTTTTCATGAAATAAACACAAGAAGGAAATTTATTGTTAAGTACTAGTCGATGTGCGTATTGCGAGTTTCATTTTTTCATTTCATCATAAGTTGCGAGTAACTTATTTTTCTGTCACTATAGAGACTCCTTTGTATGTGTTTTTCATAAATGTTTTGGCTACTTTAAAAATTGATTTGAACTCAACATGCGAAAATTTGACATCTTGACTTGCAAAAAGCGTCTGAATAACAGATATCAAGTTCATACGAACCTGAAAAGTAGTTTCTAATTAATCTAACGGAACTAAGTAAATGAAGAAAATTCAGTTGTATTTACAAATGCATTGAAGTAACTTTACTACATTTTATTTTTAGCAAGTCTATTGAGTTTCATAATTCAAAAGTTTGCAATCCATTCTTTCGATTGATAACATGTTTACAGTGTGGGACCTGNTTAAGATGAAAACACTTTTACTATAGGTTTGTTCTTTCTATTCGCACTCTCTATTACTGACTTCACTGAAAATTCAGTCTTTCACTAACACTGATCATAAAAAATGCAAAAAGAGTTCCGAAAACGGCAAAGTAAACTGTTAAAAACTGAAAATCTGGGACCACAAAACACGAGCGTCCACTCTCGACCACGGCTTGACTTGAATTTCCATAGCTAGATTACCCTTATTACATTTGTAAATTCTGTAACACTGTGGCCCCCACTATATATGCTGTCTCTTATACACATCTTGGCAATGTAGGTTTTAATGAAGCATTTACGCTATTTAAATTCAACCGCCAGCTAGTAGGGACACACACTTTTAAATCTGTTTTACTGAGGTTTTTGGAGTCCTTGTGTAAAGGATGTCAATTTCTGAAGAATTTTTCATTATGGTTTGAAATGTTTGAAAATCGATTTTGATATTCCACAATTTGTGTACATGTTTAGTGAAGCCAAATGAACAGTATGAATAAAGATTAATTAGAGCGGTTCACCCACCGCTCTAATGACCTCAACTAGCCTGATGACGTACCTCAAAAATCGTCTAGTCTCGTTTTAGATGTAACCCAAGACAACAACCCTACTGTCGAAGTAGTAGCTAGTGCACAGTGGAAATCTCGCATTCAAGCTCCTCGATGCGATGAAGCCACAGTGCTGTTCTCGCAGAGGAATGCAACTTCTACTTTGCCTTCAAAATCCGTAAATTTCATATAAATTATGTATAACATCGCCACGTCTAAGCATCTCAAAACGAAGGTGTACTTGGTTTAATGCTATTACCCAAGATCACCGAGACGAAACGTTTGGGAATCTCGAAGGACCCAAGTCAATTTTCCAGGATTACCACTCAGCCAATTATGTTGTCGGTCGCTCATCTTCCCAGTCTAATTCGCGGCAGTGAGCCGTGAGCGTAGTCGTATGTTACTCGAAGCAGCAGTTTCCGTGGAATCATACGTCCGGCACAATCACTCTTCATAGTTTCCGTGATTTTCCGTGGTGTTTCCGGTACAATCACACCACCTGGCACGCCCTCTTCAAGAGGATCGTTCATGGAATTTATGGTGGCTAACACGCAGCGCTTGGTTAAGGGGCGGCTTGGATGGTTATTATTTTTAACACGGAGGTATCATTGAAGGTATTCCTAACAACTCCAAGGGGACGAGGTAAGGTGGAGTTATCCAACTCGAACAGTTCTAATTTTCGGATTAGTCTGATGCCGTTAATATTCAAGAATCAACCTATGCAACATCACAGCATTCAAATAATTCCAAATTTTATAATTAAGGTATGATCACTAAAAAAATCTATTTTCGCCTTGCACTGAACTTAATGTTACATTGCATGGGGATATCGGCAAATCTTTAAAATAATATGTCATGCTAAAAAATTATGTGAGCGATTCTTTGAAAATGTACGTGTAAATTCTAAGGGAAGTGTTTTGAAAATGTATTTACAATACATAAACATTCCAAAAATGGATGGAAAATCAAAAGAAGTGTAGAAAAAAAATCTGGAACACGCATCAAGAGATTTTGCATCAACATACATTAACAAAAAATTGCTTATAAAATGCGTGAAGACGTGCCTGTATCTGCATAAGAATAAATTGGTAGAAGAAAACGTATATTATGTATTCTAGAGCCTGAAAGATCTAAATGAATTTCAAGGATATTTCCTGGTTGCTGTTGTAGTAAAAAATGGGGGGCCACCCCCGGGTTTTACCCCGCGTCT
>NW_025936774.1:0-522 GCF_000764305.2 Hyalella azteca | reverse complement strand
CATTTAGTAATCCACGAAGATGCTGAATGGGGGCGCCAATACTTCAGTCGGTGACGCGCCTCATCTTAACCAAGTAACCAAGTAAGTAAGTTTCGCAAGATCGACCGAAAGCCGAAGCTTCTGCCTTCTGTAAAGTGGAAGTGATCAGAGGTTTTATAGAAATGAATAAGAAAAGTTTAATTATTGAGCTAAATTTTGCCAATATAAATTGGGTACAAACTATGCTGCAAGAATGCTGGAAAACTTCCACAGAAGTACAGAACAATATTTTCCCTGCGGACCCCGCCCAGCCGCTGGGCTGGGACCCGGCCCTGGGCCCCAGCGGCCTGCGCTAGTGCGCTTAGTTGTGTTAAAAGATAAGTCTTCTCTAAATTCATAGTGACAAAGGAGAACATTGTGTCTTGCCCTTTCTCAAGTTAATTTTTGAGTCCTATAAGTATGAGTAGTCAGTAGTACAGTAGACTAGTGTGTATCTCAGTTAGTATGGAATATATCTACTTGGCGAGCCGCGACTGAATTTTT
>NW_025936773.1:0-467 GCF_000764305.2 Hyalella azteca | reverse complement strand
TGTCGATAGGCCACGGTGACAAGAGCTTGATAAGTTGAGAACTGTATCGAACACTCAAAACACTAGCGGTGCTAATAAACAGTGAAAGGCACGAACAATATTAGTATTATCAACGGAACTATCTTATGGTACTATGCAACAATGTGAAAGAACGCCTAGTGCGACCGAACATTTGCTGGCATTCAAGAATGTTTCCATTACATTTAAAATATAGATAAGTCTCAATAATATTCAGGTAACTTTCTCTTAAGTTGAAAAAACGTAATACTTCGTTAAAGAATTTCTAGCAATTTAATAAAGGTAATGAGCAAACTTGAACGAGGCCTGCACTTTACAGAGTTCATACAAATTACAATCTCACAATAGAGTGCCGAGCGGAATAAGCATATGATTTGAACAATCTTCAATGGGTGTCATTTGCTGGACATGAGACCGCGTCTTCTCGCATTTACTTAATTAATATTAAA
>NW_025936772.1:0-583 GCF_000764305.2 Hyalella azteca | reverse complement strand
GTGGACGGGCTGGTGAGGGCGGGGCCCTCGCGCTGCCTCCTCCCCACCGCATACACCCGCTTTGCTGAGGAATACCTCAACTTCAAGGTGCTTAGGTTTTAGGGGGCTTGAGGTTAGGATAAGATAAGCACTAGTCATGCCTTAATTTCAAGGTGCTTAGCGACAGGGTTAGCGACAGGGCTTGAGGTTAGGATAAGATAACCATCAGTCGCGCCTTACCTTCAAGATGATTAAAGGCTTAGGGGCGAGGTTAGAATAAACATAAGTCATGCCTCGCGATCATGGTGCTTAGGGTTTTGATCCGAAGTTTGAGGTTAGCATAAGCAACAATACTGCTAATTCGATATGATTAAAAGGTGTGAAGCAGAATTAAAATTAAGCCATACCCATGTACTCACCGCGCTTCTTGTACCATACAATGTCAGCAGCTTTTTAGTAGACAGCGTTCGCCTGTCGGCGATTCATAACCCTGCCGATTTCGATCAGAATTTTTACAACTAGTTGCGGGTCTCGAACACCCAAACCGCTGCTCCATTCATTGGAATCTTGATCACTCTGCCACCCCGAGCTTAAATTGACTCGA
>NW_025936771.1:1889-2276 GCF_000764305.2 Hyalella azteca | reverse complement strand
CGGGCATTTGATGTCACTAACATCGAGCATTCGATGTCACTAGCATCGGGCATTTGATGTCACTAACATCGAGCATTCGATGTCACTAGCATCGGATATTTTATGTCTCTATCATCAGACATTTGATGTCTCTATCATCAAACATTTGATGTCTCTATCATCAAACATTTGATGTCACTATCATCGGACATTTGCTGTCACTAACATCGGACATTTGAAGTCACTAACATCGGGTATTTGATGTCACTAGCATCAGGCATTTGATGTCACTAACATCGGGCATTTGATGTCACTAACATCAGGCATTTGATGTCACTAGCATCAGGCATTTGATGTCACTAGCATCGGGCATTTGATGTCACTAACATCGGGCATTTGATGTCACTA
>NW_025936771.1:0-910 GCF_000764305.2 Hyalella azteca | reverse complement strand
ACGCTAAACCTGCGCATGGGCGCTGTAAGAATGCGGAAATACACTCGCATGCACGCTAAACCTGCGCATGAGCGCTGTAAGAATGCGGAAATGCACTCGCAAGTACGTGAAACCCGCGCATGGGCGCTGTAAGAATGCGGAAATGCACTCGCAAGTACGTGAAACCTGCGCATGGGCGCTGTAAGAATGCGGAAATGCACTTGCAAGTACGTGAAACCTGCGCATGGGCGCTGTAAGAATGCGGAAATGCACGCACATGTACGTGAAACCGGCATGGTCGCTGTAAGAATGCGGAAATACACTCGGCATGTACGTGAAACCTGAGCATGGGCGCTGTAAGAATGCGGAAATACACTCGCATGTACGTGAAACCCGCATGGACGCTGTAAGAATGCGGAAATACACTCGCAAGTACGTGAAACCTGCGCATGGGCGCTGTAAGAATGCGGAAATGCACGCACATGTACGTGAAACCGGCATGGGCGCTGTAAGAATGCGGAAATACACTCGCAAGTACGTGAAACCCGCGCATGGGCGCTGTAAGAATGCGGAAATGCACGCACATGTACGTGAAACCGGCATGGTCGCTGTAAGAATGCGGAAATACACTCGCATGTACGTGAAACCCGCATGGGTGCTGTAAGAATGCGGAAATACACTCGCATGTACGTGAAACCCGCATGGTTGCTGTAAGAATGCGGAAATACACGCACATGTACGTGAAACCCGCATGGGCGCTGTAAGAATGCGGAAATGCACTCGCATGTACGTGAAACCCGCATAGTTGCTGTAAGAATGCGGAAATGCACTCGCAAGTACGTGAAACCCGCGCATGGGCGCTGTAAGAATGCGGAAATACACGCACATGTACGTGAAACCTGCGCATGGGCGCTGTAAGAATGCGGAAATA
>NW_025936770.1:0-408 GCF_000764305.2 Hyalella azteca | reverse complement strand
GGGCTTTATTTTTCGTGAACGGTATGCATTTCAGTCATTCTAGACGGCAAAATGAGCACAAAACGAAACTTGTATTCGAAAAAACGCCGTAAATCCGGCTAAAACCCACGGCTAATGTGCATACAAGGCAGACTAAAGATTTTCAAGATACCGGCGCATGCAATCACAAAGCAGATTCTCGTGAACGGTATGCATTTCAGTCATTCTATACGGCGAAATGAGCACAAAACGAAATTTGTATTAAAAAAATTCGTAAATCCTGCTAAAAACCGAAGCTTGTGTGTATACATGGCAGACTAAATATTCTCAAGTTACCGGCGCATGCAAATCACAAAGCAGATGAAGAGGCAGGAAGTTGGTAAAGTAAGTGGTGTGCGCGTGTCGTTCCAGTCAATAATGGCCAAACTC
>NW_025936769.1:0-1804 GCF_000764305.2 Hyalella azteca | reverse complement strand
GTGGTCTTTGGCAGGCGACCCGAACTGCATCCATCTAGCTGTGCACCACTAGACGGAGACGGTTACTTTTAGCTCACAAAATCCGGGGTTGGGTTTCAGAAAGCATAGTTCTCTTCCAAAATCAATCGTCCGACGAGTGACTTCCGCAGCTTCGCTAAATTACGTAACTTTTAGCTCATAGGGGTCGCCTGCCGAAGACGACCACTGACCTGGATGTAAATGTAATGGACCATCATGATTCCTGCGGTCCTGCCTTCCGGGACGTAGCCTTCAACACTTCAAGCCGTCCGTATCTAGGCCGTGGGTCGAACTAGCCCACGGTCGAACGGCCACTTGTCGAAGGACGATAAATTTTGGAACAGAACTATGCTATCTGAAACTTAACCTCAGATGCGGTGAACGTAAAATTACGTAATTTAACGTTTCCCGGAAGTCAGATTTGATCCGCGGCCTGGTGGTGCCCGGCAGGCGGCAGGTTCTATGCGAGGCCGAAGCGCAAAATTGGTGGTGCACCGCTCCGCTCCTGCTCGTAGCATCTGGGGTTAGGTTTCAGATAGCTTAGTTCTGTTCCAAAATGTACCGTCGCACGACGCGTAGCCGTTCGACCGGGGGCGCATACTGGAGGCCAGCATTGCCAAACATCACACCTAGAATAGAATACAAGTGACGGCACTGAAGAAATAGGGCCCATGGCCTGTTGCCGATTCATGAATTTTTCGTGACTTGATTCACAAGGGATCCGGCTTTTGGAACCCGATCTTTCCAGTTTCCATAACTGACAATTGAGATAGCTGCTGGACTTATTGCCTGGTCCGTAATTTGCTAGGCATTTTAAGACTGAACATATGCTCCTGCATAGCTTTGTCTAGTCTGTTCTTGAAGGTGTTCACACTCGGAGCGTCAACGATGCTATCAGGGAGGCTGTTCCACATGTCGGTGACTCGAAGCGAGAAGAAATTTTGTCGCATAGATGTGTAACAACGCAGTTTTTTTAGTTTACAGCCCCTGGTGTTGGTTCTTGTTTCAAATTCTAGTAATCCTTCAGGGACCTTGTATAAGCCATGAGTATACTTGTATGCTTCAATGAGTTCTCCACGCAGACGTCGATTACTGAGGCTTGGAAGCTTCATAATCTTCAATCTTTCCCTCATAGGACTTGACTTTCAAGCCCAGAATTATCCTTGTTGCAAGTCTTTGAACACTCTCTATTCAATTTTTGTCCTTCAAGTTTCGGTGACCACACGACGTTTCCACGCACAACAGCACGACAGCAACAGGTTCGGGCGCACGACAGCAACAAACAACTGTTTCATCGCGTCTGCATCTAGGAACTCGAAAGAGCGTCTGATAAGTCCAAGTCATCTATTGGCTTTATTACCTTGGCCTTCAATATGCTTAGAAAATTTCAACTCATTGTCGATATTAACTGATTTAACTCCTAAATCTTTTTCCATTGTCGACTTCGACATTATCACTCTTTCGTTGCAACCGTGTCTTCTCATACTGTAATCTTGCTGTTCATTATTATTGCCAAGGGAGATTTTTATTCTTATATTACGTGATATGAACTTAGTTCATATTCTTTTCCACAGGTAAGAACGTTAGAGTGCATAACGGCCTATGAAGTCAAGTGCTCAAAGCCATAGCGCCGGATGTCCACAGCCACAAAAATGCTTGCCAAAGGTAAACTTGACCATACTGCATCTGGCCAAACCTCCTCTGGCCTAACCTATTCAAGCCTAACCTATACAAGCTGCAACCTTTCTCCACCCAAAACAAACCTGAGCGGACCTAACCTAACCTC
>NW_025936768.1:0-444 GCF_000764305.2 Hyalella azteca | reverse complement strand
GCAATGATTTTTAAAAGAATGTGGATTGATCTCAACCGCATGTAACCTTTTTAAAGGACTTTGAACTCAACTTACGCATCTTATGGATATAAAACGACGAATTTCACAAAAAAATATAAATAAATAATTCCCAAAAATTCCCAAATTCATTAGTAATTTTTAAATTTCACAAAAAATAAATAAAAGTTACTAATGCAATGAATGGGTGACTATGATTTTAACGATATGAAAAATAAGTTAATAGGCTATAGTCTAAATAGAATAGTAATGCTACGCTATGTCTTCCTTGCTATAGCCTTGAGGGCGACGCAGTGCAGCAGGGGTTCAGGCTCAAATAAGAACCTGAGACGGTAAATGTATATATAAATGTACTCGCAAAGCCTGACGCTCAGCGCCTGAATGCGAGGTGAGTAACGTGAGCAAGCAAGATGTTGGTAATGCGAT